>NC_056728.1:111712421-111732421 GCF_019279795.1 Protopterus annectens | reverse complement strand
CTTAAAAATCTTAGTTAGAAGTCATCCCAACTCATAACATTAAACAGTCCTTATTTCCTGCTGTCTGGCTGTATTTTCAGAGTGGAAAACTGTAAAGTAACTGAACAGACTTCAAAATACCTCTCGTTGTAAGAATGTCACAATAATATAGAATAAAGTGATGGCAAGTGAATCATAGGCCATTATGTGCAAAGTGTATTTTTTTTCTTTCAGTAATGTTCTTTATGCATCAGAAGTTCTCTAAATGCAATCACTCATACCTCTCAGGCTAGAAAACAATGCACTCACTCCCAGCAGCTGGCACGCGTGGGTGAAATGTATGCAAGTGAGATTTCTGACTCACCACACTTAGCACTGAAACAATTCAACATTATTTTGAAGGTTACTGAAAGAGTCAAATACTGGCAGTCATTTTGCTAACACAAAATAGATACATAATGTATCATCTAATTAGCATTTTAAAACACAGTTAAATGGACTGAGCAAATTGGAGTGTACCATTAAGATCAGAAAGCAGTCTGATGCTAGCAAAGTCATGTTCTGCACATGCCAAGTTGATGTTTATCCACAGTATATGTAGCCTATTACACTGCTATAGTAGTACATTTGTAGATGTGTCTCTTGATTTTTTTGAATGAGAGGGGAGCATGATATATGAATATATTTTATTTCATTGCTTTTCAAGATATTTTCTTGTTATTAATGTTTTGGATTGAAGGTAATGGATTTAGGTATTGATTTGGTTATGTGTCATAGTTGCCATTAGTGAAACAAATCTGAGATAAAGGTCTTCTGTACTATATCTGTGGCTATTTTTTAGTTATTAGTTTGAGGTTTGTTTAATTTTCAATTTTTTCATACTGATTTTCCAATTATATGATAATCTGGTTTAGTTAAACTTGGTGTTAGCTTTCTTAAAATTTTATTGTATTTATTTATTTTTCTTGATGTATTTATGACATCTGTGGACAATCATTTTGGGATATTGTTATTGTACATTTTTGTCATTTTATTAAATTTAGTATGAAAAGTTGATGGTTTTAAAGCATTTTAGTTGGTATTTCCTTATTTTTTGCTTTCTTGTTGTTAGAGATATGAGTGCTAGCTGCAATTCAGAAACACAGTAGCCATAATCGAGTCGCTGTTTACCTTTCAGGCAAACTATTTTGATGGGCCATTTTAAGCCTAGTCAATAACCCAAGTTCAGAATCAAACCCTGTACCTTGTGTCTATGAGGTGAAAATGTTAAGTGTTATGCTAAACCCATGTCAACATAGCTCAGCACATTCATGGGGATAAATAAGTGGCTAGACAGGAAAGGACGTTATCAAATTAAAAGGCCTCACTGCATTCTGTAAGTCTTTTTTTTTTTGTTGTTTTGATCAAATTAAAGAGTAGAATTGGGAATATAGGACAGTATGGAAAAGGCAAAGGCAAGCAGATGGGAATACATTAGGGAAAATGTGAAGGAATAAATATGATGGGGGAACATACAGTACAACCTTTCCCAACAGACTTATGCACAAAGCATAAATAAGTAAGGAAAAGGTTTAAAAGCTGGGTCAGTTTTTAACATATTAGTTTTAATTAATAATAAATTGTCTTGATAATTTTCAGTTTTAGGAAATATAGACAAAACCTTTGAGAACATAATAGAGGTGGCCACCAGAAATCAAAACAGCTGAGAGGTGTGAAGAGGACGGAAAGATTAGGTTACATTTATTTGTGGTACAGATACCCATTTGCTATATAATTAGAAGGTCATAAGGACAGCTGAAGGAATGGTAACAGGGCTGGGGTAATTAGGAGTGGCATATAGGTTGGTACTAGATTAACTGCCCCTGTGGGCTATTATGGACCTAGTTAATTACCCATGTGAGAATCAAACCCTGCACTTTACATTTGTAAGGTAAACACCTTAACCATTATGCCAACTGCCCTTCCCCACTTTTACATGCTCAAACATAGTAGACAGTCAAGACTGATAGGGGGAGGTGCTGATGCACTGAGGTAAAGAAATCAAAGTGGATTAGGAGATATTAGAAAAACAGACTGATGACAAGGATGATGGAGAAGAATAATGAACAAACAAGGAGAGCATCTGGATGTAGGATAGGGTAGGGATGCTCAATGTCCCACCGTGACTGTGTGCCATCCAGTGGGAGGCTACATAGCACCTTCACTGCTGGACCTTGGCTTCAGTGAAGTAACCAGTGCCAGGCAGGGATCCAGACACTAGTCCACTATTTCCCTCTCCACTTTAGCCAGCTGCCTTTATGTGTGATGTACTGGACACCTCTGCTGATGGACGAACCAGTTGGAAAAAACGCTCCTCTGACTGGTGAAGCTAGAGGGTTTGGGGGACTAGCAGGGTTTACAGTGACTAGTTCAGAGGAGGTGGCTCTGCCAGGCTATGATAGAGAAGCTTAAGGTGCTGTAGTATGTAGGGATCAGATGGCACCCCTGCATTAGTCACATGACCAGCTCTGGATGCAGCTGCTGCATATAAATGTGAAAATTAGTGGAAAGAAACAAATTAACAACCCAAAAGAAATGCAGTTACTGGAAAGGACAAAGATAAAGATGATAGGGAGAAGTGCAAATATACCATGAAATACTGCACTACAAAATACAATCAAATACACTGGTAACTGGAGAAATCATTATCAAGTGTGTAGTATATATATATCACAGACAATTATAAGCTGATTTTATAGATTCACATATTTCATAGACATCCCAAGGCCACCAAGTCTGATGCTATTCATGCCTCACCATTGCCCTCCTTTATGGCTCACCTCATTCTTCCAGTATGGCCATTCCACTCAAACCCAGAGTAGATTTGTGGATACCATCTAGCTAATAATTAAAGGAGGATAGTGAGTCATATTGCTTAACTTGCAGAGGAAGTGCAGGGTTATAAACCTTTCCCTCGACTGTTTTTTATCTGTTGGTGAAGATTTAATTTCCTGGTTATAGTACTGGTGGAGATATTGGACTCGTAGAGACACAGGTGGTCCAGAACAATTTGGCCTCTAATCATTTGGTAAGTGAGCCAGAGACTTCCCCTTGAAATTCTGGAAGATACTGAATAAAGGGATAGAGCTTCCTGCCTCTCTCTGTAGCTGAGGGAGCTTAGACTTGTGATCTCTCTTTTTTTTCTTTTTGGGGGTCCCTTTGGACCTCATGGTCTGTCCTCCAGTGCCCTATTTCCTCACTGGATGTACCAGTTATGTCCTCCAGACTTTGCCTGGGGTCAGTCATAAATCCTAAGGGCATCCTGGGTGCTTGGTTCATCTGTGCTTCCATCGGGATCGGGAGGGGGGGTATATTTTTTATTTATCCTCTACATGCTCCCTTTCCCCGTCCTCATGCTCATTGACTGCATCTGAGTGCAACTCTTTTCTTTTGGACCATGCCTTCCTTTACAAAGTGTATCAACAAGTGCCCTCCCACCCAGCACAGGCATGCTCGTCCCTTTCTTGCTTTTCCATCAGTCACCCAAGCTGCTAATCAAAGCTGGGTTACCTGGGTCATAGTCAGAGCTTTATCCCTCTATACCACCAGAATGGCCTTAGGTCTATGATATTTTTGGTGAGGAACTTTTAAGAGCCTTTCTAATTGTTTTGGCTTGTTTAGTGAGATTCATCCCAAAGAGATACTTGATAATTAGCCTGATCAATGCTGAGTATAAGGGAACAATTATCTCTTTGCACCTTGATGATGTTCCTTTGCTAATTAGTTGTGTTAAATAAAATGATTTATTGACAAGAACTGCCACATTATGGTTAAACAAAAGGGAGTTATCAATCCATGTTCTTAGGTCCCCAGCTACATTTTCATTCCGTAGTGGTAGCTGTAAACTTTGTTAGCCAGAGGTCTTGGATCTCTGCTTGTTGAAATGAAAAGGAAGCATTGAAAAGAAGAAATCCTACCACAGAGCTCTGAGAGACACCACTGCTCACTTTCATACTTTCTGATGAGGCACCAGCAACTCAACCTGTGTGAGTTCTCTCACCCAGACAGTTTGTTATCTGTCCTACCACGTGTGCTGATCATTAAAGCATTTTAGTTTCTATATGATGGCAGCATAGGAAACACTGTCTAAGACTTTGGTATATGTACTTTATGGCCTCTGTCTACAGCCTCAATAACCCTTTCGAGGAAGTTTGTCAGATTCAGCAGACAGGATATGCACTTCATAAAGCCAAACAGCTAAAGGTAAAGTCTAATAAAAGTCTCAATATCATAGTTTATGAGATCAGTTATAATATGTTCCATGACTTTGTAGATGAGGAATTTTTTATTTATTTATTTATTTATTTTACATTTGTTGACCAGGCTAGTCTAACTGGATATATGTCCATTTTCAGTAGAGGCCTGGGGAGATACGCTCCAAGATCACAATTCAAAGAAATTAACAGGTAAATACAATTTAGCAATTAATAACAGGTAATTCACAAGTAAATCATAAACCACTAACATACATATAACAAATAATAAGTTAGAAATCACTACAAACAAAGGTATATAAGGGTGATAGGTCAACCTTATTGGGGGCATCATAACTGCTTTGCACCATTCATCAGGAATGAAACCAGTGGCTAAACTTGGGTTAAACCGTTTAATGAATGTGTCTGTAAGGCAATGGTTTGTGCTGTTAGGTAAACAGGTATATTGTCAGGTCCAACAGACAGAGTATTGTTGGTCTTAGCGCTTTCAGCAAATGACCCAAGAGATAACTGGGGGAATAACAGATTTTGATATTTCAAGCATTTGGATAGAAGTCTTGGTGGAGAAATTGCCAATATCCTTGTAAACAAATTTAGTGCTAATATACATTGGGTCAGAGCAGAAGATGTCATGACTAAGTTCAAAGCAATGTAGAGTACTGCTTCTTAGTTTTCTGTGTGTGTGTGTGTGTGTGTGTGTGTGTGTGTGTGTGTGTGTGTGTGTGTGTGTGCATATGCATGTATGTGTGTGAGTGTGTGTGTGTGTGTGTGTGTGTGTGTGTGTGTGTGTGTGTGTGTGTGTGTGTGTGTGTGTGTGTGTTTGTGTGCATATGCATGTGTGTGTGTGTGTGTGTGTGTGTGTGTGTGTGTGTGTGTGTGTGTGTGTGTGTGTGTGTGTGTGTGTGTGCGCACCTGTGTGAGATCGTGTGTGAGATGCTTTTGATATTATCCTTGATAAGAGGGAATTTTAGATCTGCTAAGTAATTTAAGGAGATTATTTATTTTGGTGCATAACTTATTATTAGTAGTAGATCACAAGTCTGGTTTGTTTTTGAATTTCCCATGATACTTGACTCAGGTAGGGACTGCTAGCTCCATGGATTTTTCTAAATGGGTGTACAGTTCCTTAGTGAAGCTTGCTACTGTATCAAGCAGCAGTGATAACTGAATTTTGATATTTCATAATTGAATAGGTTGAAGCTGTCCTTCAATTCAGTGGGGAGACTGCTGCGGAGGCTTTTGAGAGTTCAACAGAGAAGGTAACAAGTATTTTATATGTCAGACTTCATTTGGAGATGAGATACCAGAGAAGTAGTGCAAGAGGCAGCCATATTAGTTAAAAATCAGGTCAAGAATGATGTGACCTCTAGTAGGTTTATTTTCCAACTGCTCAAGAGAATTTTTGCTTAATAAATCTACAAAATGTTGGGCATATCTTGCATTGGAGGTATAGCTGGCCCATTTTATTGAAGAGCAGTTAAAGTGACCCAAAATAATTGAGTTGCCATAGACAGTAAGGAATGCTCAACCCAAAACTAACCATATAGTCACAACAGCTCTGCTTTTAAACAGTGCATTAGGGATTGTCTTGGATGACTCTGCTGTGTTGCATATATGCTGGTGTGGAGCTTCAGGACAGAGCATGCAGATGATTTATATTAGTCATGCCCAAGGACTGCATTTGCAAGTGCTACTTATCCAGTAAGACTTCTGTAGCACTAAAATATATCACCATAGTACTATAGCAGTCTTTGAATTTTTCTCTCATAATACACTGAGCATTTTTTGCTAGAAACAGGATATAATTGTTCATTATATATTTCTAATTACTGACCAACCTGCAAATATGTTCCTAGAAGCGGACACTGTTAAAGGGCATAATAAAAATAATTTACCGGAGATAATATGTATATTATTGTACTACCCATATCCTTTATATTGGGTTTCCCAATAACATCAAACATTTACCCCCATCTTATTAATGTTTTCAATTGACAAAGGTCCACTACATTAACTTTGTGAAAGAAAAAGACTGAAGTTAAACATACTTCACGCACAAGGTGCAAACATACACCTGTCTAAATTTAAACGTACCGCACACACAAGGTGCATACATACAACTGTCGAGTTAAATCAGCCCCTCCCCTTTAGAAATCTATTTGTTTAAGTTAAAATAAAAAAATGCAATTCAGCAATCAAAAAGAAATAAATCACAGGCTCCATCTTGCATTTCAGAAAATGGTATTACCAGCAAAACAGACCACTTTTTAATTATGTATGATCTTATTGGAAACAAACTAAAATCATGGCTAAACAACGAAAAAATCACATACTAACATAACCTTTGCTACTGTACTAAACGCAGTCAAAACTTAAGTGGCACTACTGAAAAAAGGTAACTAAAGCATACCTCTGAACTAGAGAAGAAAAAAGTAAATAAAGATATACAAAAACAATATAAAGCCTTATTTATGGGACAAACGAGGCAATGGATGCAGTGCACTGAAGTGAATTGAAAACACTAATTTAGATTTACAAATATAAGGGAAGACATGTGGGGCATGTGAGAGTTTTTTTATGCATTAAATAAAATCCTTTGTAGTAAAGGACAAAGAAACTTTGTTTGTGACTCATAGCTTCACCTCACCACTGGAAAATCATCCCCCAAAACTATAGTACACAATATTCCATTTATTACACACTACTCCGCAATCATTCCATTTACATTAGGGGACTGCTGATTATTAAAGTGTATAATGATCCACCTGAAGAAACTTGAAATCATCCAGACAGCATTTTATCCATCTAATCGTCATCCTTTGCCCACTTCTGCTTATCACCTCCAATGAGCTGTTAAACTGCAGGTGATTATGGCTTGGGTGAGTAAAGAAATCACAGCAGAGGCTAGTGCTCAGGACATGAAATGTATAGCTGTATTAAAATATAGTTTTAGGTCATCTGTTTTTGATTTTGTTTCAACATCAAGAAAAAAATCCAGAATTGATAGAAGATTGTACATATTTTCCTTTTATGGGTCGCTTGATTATTAAAGTAGTTAGTTGTGGATTAGTGGATAGAGGGTAAAGAGTATATAAAACTGAATCTTATAGGTTCATAGATTAGTACTAAGCTAACTGCCCTTGCGAGCAATTTTAAGCCTAGCCATTTATCCTTTGTGAGACTCAAACCCTGTACCTTGTGCTTGCAAGGCAAACACCTTAACCATTAGGCCACCCTCCAAGCCATGATCTAAACAACTGACTGGCTCAGCTGTCAGTCTGTCTTATCAATATGCAGCAAGCAAAAAGGCTATTGTATGTTCTACTTATATCTAGTTGTGGTTACTTGTACAAAAAAAATATTAGTACAGACAAAACATTCAACACTGCTCTAGTACTTGAAATATTCCACTATCAAATATACAGCAATATTTGCGGAGTATACCAAAAATTCACTTCAGGATATTGTTTGTATTACTTTGTGGAAGAAAATCCAGTATAATCAAAAATATTCAAAATTCAGTCATTCATATTTGGGTATTACAGCTATTACTACACCCCGGTGATCAAATCAAATACTGTGAATCATAGAAAAGTCATGTGGTATTTAAATGATTCAAAACTGGACCAATAGTAGCATTCTTTTAGATCTTAGTGATATAGGTCAGGTATGTACTTTTTTATTAAATTTGCAGTAACTGAATTTTTAACATTGATATGAAATTGAGTAAAATCATTTTGAGCCTTTTGATGTGATTGTCACACATATTTCCTATTTAAATTATTCGTATACCTTAAAAATGTAGCTATTACATACTGATCTCTGTCATAGCATATCTTCCTACAGTAATCACATCATCCTCCTGTTTTCATGTAAATGTAAAAGCTGTATTACACCATCAATTTTCCTTTAAAGTCTACTTTTGTTTAAGTCTACGGGAAATATCTTAATGTATTGCATCATGCAAAAGAAACTGAAATCTGTAAGATTTTGGTGTGCTTAATAAGAATGAGGAATACAACAAAAATGCAGAAGATGCAATATTAAATATATTTTCATATCAATGCATTGCTCATTCATCCAACCCCGTTTGCGATTAAGTCTTGTACTGTTTGCCTGATTAATATTAAATGGTAAGAGTCTCTGACAATCACTGCTAACAGATCAGCAGCTAAAAAACTACAGTGAATTAAATGAGATGTAGACAAAGCAATCTGCCAGTCAAACAATGCACTGAAATGCTTAAAATCCAGGTAATTTATTTATATCATTACAATATACAGAACTTGTACTGCAACATCCTTTAAATTTAATTCAGCTAAAGTAGGAAAATTTGTTTGTATTTTATATGCTCTGATAATGTCTTGAAGTCAAGTGTAGCTGTTTAGTGCTAACATATAACATTTTGTAGGTGACACTAGCACTTACAATCTGGAGCTAATAATAATAACACTTACAAACTGGAGCTGATAATAATAACAGTTATACAAGGTGTCCATGCCTGCTTACAATACTGGACTGGGCTTCATGTTCCCTTATTCAGACAGGCATGAGAAACATGGTATCTGTTCTCTGTTCTGTTCCTGTAAATAAAATTCCATCAATATAAAGATCGTGTTTAACAAGGAACAGCTGAAATTAATAAAATGCCAACAGAATATATATAGCTACAAATAACTAATATGACATGGGAGGAGCTATTCTTTATTAAGTGGTTTTCTTACAAGAGTTTGTTTATACAGATTAACTACAGATAATATCAAAAGAGGAATGCAAATAAAAAACATAACTCTTTGCAAAAATGTGATAAAATGCATATGACTTTTTTCCTTTTACACAGTATTTAAGACCTGTAATACATCCACTGTACATCAACTGTGCATATTCATACTTAAATTCCAACCATATGCAAATTATACAGTGTAACCAGCTTTTTTGAATTACACTTTTTAATTTGTAATCTCAAGTATTTTGTATAATAAACACAGAAGCTGCTATGATCAATAGCCTGTTGAGAGTTTAACTTAAATTCCTTTATTTCTTACTCTAATCAATTTGGATTATAAAAACTGTGTAATTATCTCTTTCAACAAAATGCATGTACAATAAAATAAAAAACTCACATACCCATATAATGTAATCAGTGCTCTAAAGTTAGGCTAGTAAAATAGGATGGCACACGAGAAATGGCACAATGCCATGTTACTAGTCAACATGTTGGCATGTGCAAAATTAGTTCGATACACTGACATATGGGAAGTTATTCTTTTTTTGGGAATCCTTGTCTCTTAATAAATAAGCATGTTTTAGCACATGATGCCATCTGTGGACAGGTGGCAACTTCTTAGAGATGAACACTGCCTTAGCAAATTGCCCACTTGAGACCCCGCTTGCTCTCCAGAAGGGGAATTTTTGAGGCATATGCAGAGAAAAGGCAAAAAACAAGTATTACACAATGCAGCATTAATGTTGTTCAGTGTTTTCTTTTTTATCTTTTTAGTTTTAAAAATTGTCGCTATGACACTAGATTATAGGATTTGGTATTTATACCGTTCAGTCAAGAGACACCTGCAGAAAACATTTTTGCCAGTGGCACTGAAACAGAAAAGAACCTCAGCTTCTGGTTTCATAAAGAATAACATAATTTTCCTTCAAATATTAATGTGTAAGAATGCTTTGATTCATTCTCCTGTGCAGAGTGTTGGAGTTTGCTTGGGGAATTCTGCTGTCATTTCCTCAATCGCCTGCATGTGTGACGATTCTGTTATTGTTATGTTGCGCCACTGCTTTTGGGGTAGCTGCAGAGAAAATAAGGTGGATAATTAAACACTTTCAAGGTCTGAGGTCTTAGTTCAGTCCCTTGGAGACTCTGACATAGTAACTTTCACTGTGCAGCCTGTCTGTCAAAAACAAGTGAGCTGTAATGTTGATTCTGTAAAGGTATTATCCATAACAGCACTGGACTGATATAATAAATTATTTTGCATACCTAGATACAATCAGCAAATAGTGATGACACAGAGAGAAGAAAACAGAAAAAGAAGATGGATTTATATATTATGTGTTTGAGAAGTATCTCTAAGATTCTTACATGCAGTGAGAATCGATATTTTTTTTAACAATGTCCAGTAACAGTTTCCCTTTAGTTGTTAAAGGTAAAAAGTCCAGCACTTCTCTCTCTCTCTGTCTCTTTCTGACTCTCAGATACACAGAGTTAGACTAATTGTTGGATAAGAAAGCTGTTTTGGGGCAGATGAGAAGTCTGTGATTAATTTAAACAGGATAGCATCATATTACACAATGGCTAGGGTTATCCCATTGTAATGACCTGACTGCACTTTGACCTTGTAGTTAAACCTGATATACCTCACCACTGAGTTTGGCAGCCACAAGGAATGGTCAGTGTAACAACGTCAAACAAGAATTAAAAAACTGCCTCTGTTCTATCACTACAAAGTAGTAAAATATATTCTAAACATTTATTTCATTTAAAAAATAACCTTTTTCGATTTAAATAACAACTCTTCCATGTTAACTTGCTACAAACAAAACCTGTTAACATATCAAAGCTAACTATAGGATCCCCTTTATGTCCCCTTCAGCTGACACCTCCTACCTAAGTAGTCTGGAGTCCTTATACATTAATCCAAATGCTATTCTTCAAGGAGACTTCAGCCATCCTTGCATAACCTGTGAGACTTGTATACATCCTCAAACATGTAGGTGCAGAAATTTTTCAACTTCATCAATACAAATTCTCTGGACTAGTTTGTTTGCACCCCAACCAAGGGAGACTAAATCCTAGATCTGGTCCTTACCAATATGGTGCATTTTCATTTCACACCAACTGTAATGTCCTCCCTGGTCAAGTTAGACCACAAATTAGTCACATTTACAAAAAGACTGAAGCCTGAAACAGCACCGAATGCCTCTGCATTCAGAAATTATTTAAATGGTACTCTACTAAAACTGAGTGATCACCTGGCTAAATTCTAAATCTCCTTCTAGCTACACGATTTCATTGCCTATGCAGAATCCTTAACTCAAATTCTATGCATATGAAAACAGCAGCACAGATGCATCTGCATCTGCCCCCCCCCCCCCAAAAAAATAAATAAATACAAGTCCATATTTGAAAATAAATCCATATAGTGGAAACTTAAGACAAACAGGCTTTACAACAAAAAAGAATTCTTGAAATAAAAAATAAATTTAATTCTCAAGATGCCAAAAAATACTCTTGCTAATCTAAACCAGGAACACTGGACCATGATCAAATCAAGTAAAGCCAGATATGATATAAAAATAACCACCCATGTGAAAGCTAAGCACAAAACCCTTTAACTATGTTAGGAACCTTAGAAACAATATCCAGCACTATGACAGAGCTAATAGTACATTGTATCGTACTCCGTCAGAGAGAACATCGCCCATCTACTAACAGGAAATTTAGGTCAAACTTTAACCTTCACTCACCTCCAGTATTTTTCATATTGCATGTCAATGTTTACATCCTCCTCAAATCTCCCAAGACCAAGTCCTCAAGTCAATAACTAAGGTCAGTAACACTACTTTTCTGTGACCAGGCAGCATACCATGCTATCTACTGGTCAGCTTGGAGCATGAATCATCAGAGTCCCTACAGAGGTTATTCAATGTTAGCCTCAAAACAGAATTTCTTGCTGAATAAATGGAGATCATTCTTTTGTACAAAGGTGTAGCTTCAACAACAAGGGTAATTATAGGCCCTTAAGCCCAAAAACCTCATCAGTAAGGCTATGGAAAGGGTCACTATTGAATAAATAAATATGGAAATAAGAAGCCTACAGTTTGTTGACCCAAGACAGTTCAGATTCATCAAAGTGACATGGTTGATTTCTTTAAAAAAGTTGCTGTAGGAGTGGATGATGTTAAATCAATACACACTGCTTATCTAGGTCTTGCAAAGGCATTCAGCACTGTTCCGCATGCAAGTATTGTATACAAACTCTCCAAGAAAAATGTAAATATCTATGCAATTCATTGGAGAGCAAACTGGCTCACAAATACAATCCTGGATATAAAGGTGGTTGGCTGTACCTCCTCCAAAAGGCCAGTCCCTAGTGGAGTGTCCAAGGGTTCAGCCTTTGGCCACTCCTCCTTGGCATTTCCCTCTCAGAATTCAAGACTAATTTTAAGGGTTTGTAGCTGACCAAGTTTGCAGATGACTGCAAATGTGGCGCTATCGTAAACTCCCTCAAGTGTACCATGATCCTACAAGACGGCCTACTGCAAACAAATAGGTGGTATCATAACCATGGACTAAACCTAAATACCAAGAAATGTACAATCATATCCTTTAGCAAACCTGATGCTCCTTGTAACTACCACATTGACAGCATAGCCCTGAAAATATCCACTAGTACAGGATCTGTGGAAGTCAACATTGAACTGTCCTTTGATCACCGTGAATCCACTATTGAAAGGAAGTCGTTTTTCATTGTGCAGCTTATATCTAAAGGTAGGGTCCACGGATGTAATCACTACTGTACTCTAAAGGTAGGGTCCACGGATGTAATCACTACTGTACTCTAAAGGTAGGGTCCACAGATGTAATCACTACTGTACTCTAAAGGTAGGGTCCACGGATGTAATCACTACTGTAATCTAAAGATAGGGTCCACGGATGTAATCACTACTGTACTCTAAAGGTAGGGTCCACGGATGTAATCACTACTGTACTCTAAAGGTAGGGTCCACGGATGTAATCACTACTGTACTCTGCACTCAGTAGCCTTATCATTGAGCATAATGTCCCTTTTAGTATGTACTTGTCAGAACACTTGTCATAAATAGAATAACCAGAATACTTCCTCATTAAGAAAATAAAGGCCATAAATCATGAACACTATGTGGACCATCTCAAAGCTTTGTACCTCATATCAGGCAGGCTACCAAGAGGTGACCTCTGCTTCAGTTATAGAGCCTCAGCTGACCTAATCCTTTTATATATTTGTAAGTCCAATGCTGGCACAAACACCTTCTTGAGGTGATCTCAATCTGTTTTGTTTAGAACATGTTGGAGAGACGGGTATTTATCACAGAAAATTCTGCTTCTATGGACCCATCGTCTACCCCACACAAAGTAAAGCACTTCTCTTACTATATTCAAATGTAAATTGGACAAATGTATGGGTAACTGCAAATTCAGCCACCCTTGTTGATGTAAACGTACCAACATGTCCTTGTTCTGTCCATCTCTGGATTATTTGTACGCCAATTATTAGAAGTAAAAACTATCAATGGAATGTAAGGCATCTAAAGATCCTCACAGACCAATAGCTTATTAAGTACCAATGAACCCTGTGAACATAGTTAATTGTAGAGCAATTGTACCCATGTGCTTACACTAGCTCTGTGACTTGCCAGTCCCCCATGTCCAAGCAGTAATGAGTAGCTTTCAACTCTTTTCTGTTTTACAGTGATGTCAGGTACCCTTGCATGATGTACTTTGACCTCATTAGAATATTCGTGTGTATCACAAAGCCATCCCTGTTGTCTTGCACTGGCAAAAAGACACAGATCACAAATGGAGTTTACATTATACCGCTGTGTTAATTTAAAAATATAACAGGATATTTAGAAAGATTTGCAATGCTGCAGAGCAGTGCTAAATACCAAAGATGGCATAGCAAGAAGCAACCCACTGCTACTTAGCATCTGATTCAGCATAGTGCCAGCATTATGTACAAAGGGTTGTATTATTGTAAATTAGAGCAGTCACTATACTGAACTGTAGTGAACTGGCTGTGCTATGGGTTGTTACATGATCATGGTGACACGAACAGTAAAGTGATGCATTTGAGCCTATGCATATTTACATGCACAAAAAAAAATGTCCAGTAGCAACAACACATACTTTCTGAACAATTCACAGAGAGCCAGTGATCATCATATAAACTGCAAAGGAAGGAATAAGAGATAGAAAAGTCAGGAACGGGGGTGGGAAGTAAGCAGTGGAATACATCCACAAGAGTAATGTGAAGGAAAGGCAGATGGGGAAAAAGAATATATATATATATATATATATATATATATATATATATATATATATATGTTGTTGTGTCTTTCGGCTTTTCCCAGTTAGGGGTCACCACAGCAGAACTCCAGTCCGCTAATGATTGGCAGTAGATTTTTTAAGTACCGAGTTGCCGGCTCTGACACACAACCTTCAACGAAGGTACGCCCATTCACACATGTCTCCACACAGAAGACGCTCTAGCTGAGAATCGGACAGGATGTCTTACTGTGAGGCGACAACGCTACCGCAGCACCACCACCGCAGTTTTATATATATATATATATATATATATATATATATATATATATATATATATATATATATATATATATATATATATATATATATATATATATATATAGATATATATATATAAATATATATAAATATATATATATAGACAGACAGAAGGAGGACAATTTGTGATCAGGAGGACTGGACAACAAAGAAGAGATGGGGTGTGATACTTAAGGAAGTGGAACAACATGATGGAAGGTAGAGTGAGATACAGAGGTCTTGTCTGATCAACCCAGAGGAGAACCCACCAAGACGTAGGTCACATCTGCAGCGAATATCATGTGGAAGCTGTGTCTCTAGTGGAAGTATGGGCAAAGCTAACCATTTGTGTGACTATCAGCCACACTAGGAGGTGCTCCAGGGGGCCATGTGCTGAAGTCCAGCTGCTGGCGCACCTTTGACATTGATCAGTTGCAGTGCATCATGCTATGTGACCAAGAGGGATCCCTCCAGGCCACTCAAATTAGGTTCCTTTCCCCCCCGATGAGAAATGAGCATAGTGGCTTCCAAGTCCTCTAGGTTATCTTCAATAGGGTGATCTTCATTCCTCTGCTGTCAAGTCCTGGTGACTGTCAGAGACAGGACTAAATATATCAACCAGTGCAGACTCAGGTGTCAGCTGCTACATGTAAAAAGAGGAGACAAACACGGAAAGAGAAAAAAACACATCCTATTAGTATAGATGTGTGGCAAACTGAATTTGAATGTTATGTGAAAGAAATAGACATACTATATGAGCCCTTCTACATGGACAGCCTGTCAGGTCCCTGTAGACACACATTCCTGTTAAAGGCAAGCTACTGAGTCTCTGTAAAAGAAAACAGATTGTTCAGCACAATGTGCCCTGCCAACAGAAGGCAAGGAAAGTCACAGATACTATTCAAAAAATACATTGCAAAAATACTATATAAACCTTTATTGTGAAATACGGGCTCACTCTCTCTTATCTCTGCCTCCTAGCAGCAAAGCTGGTCAGAGTGGTGTCTCAGCAGGTTATTACACTAATATCTGCACTGCTTACCAAAGTGGGTGATGTCAGTGTCATCACGCACTGCACTGGTAAGCTGGCAGTAGACAGTGGTCATCTTTAAGAGGCTATCACAACTAGCAGGTACTGCTTTTAGCCCATGTGTAGCAGATACAAAAATATCTTAGTTTCCTGGCTGCACCAAGCAAGAGCCTTGCTTAGTCCCATGACTGAAGAGGCCATTACCTTTCAGTAGGCCAGAAAAATGAACAAAATGACAGTCCTGTGTGCAGAGCTGCACACTATGGAAATTGTTAGACACACACACACACACACACACACACACACATATATATATATATATATATATATATATATATATATAAAATTGTGTGGGTGTGTGTGTGTTTATATTTCAGTTATGTGTAGTAATATATTTAGCCACAAGACGGCAGTGGTTTCTGGTGGCCACCTATGGTAATATGCCTGATGAAATTTCCTGTTCCTTGAGCAATATGTTTCATGACATGAAGAAGAAAAAATAAATAAACATAACTCAGTTTAGACTGCAGTCTGGCTGTAAACATATATTTGCTGTGCCCAGAAGAACTTTTTCTAATAGGTTACAGGCCCAGACACCTAGACACCCTGGCACCAAGATAGAACCTGCAAGAGCAAATAAGTGCAAGATACAGCGGCAGATAAGTAAAGAGAAAAACAGTAAAGATGGCTACCAACACTTCTCCAGCAAAGCTTTCAGTAGTGAATTTAACAAACCAGAACTACCAGTCTTGGAAATTCAAGATGAGGATGCAGGTGTACTTGTGGATTACAGTGAGTCTCAAAAAGGATACAAACATTAACAGTCAGCAGAAGTGTGATCGCTGACGAAAGTTCTGTGTGTACAAAGTTTCAGGAACTGACACAAACTGTTCAGTCTGAGGGAAAATCCACATCCGTGTCACAAAAAAACCAAGAACAAAACAACACAGAAATAGAAATTATTACAGACAATTCAAAAACTGATAAAGACGACACTGAACCACAAATTACTTCAGTCGGGAAATCAAGAAGAAACAATAAAGGTATTCCACCCCTAAATTTTTGTCTTATACTGCTCGCACAGCAGTTCCGGCTAAGCCAGGTTCATAGGAAGAGATGCAAAAACTACTACCACATGAGAAGCAAATGTGGATTAGAGCTGCTAATGAAAAGATGACATTATTCAATGAACTCCACACATGGACACTTTCAGAACTACTTCTAGGTAAACATGTAATTGGTTGTAAATGGGTTTTGAAGTGAAATGTGACTCTGATGGGAAAGTCTGTAGATAGAAGGCAAGGTTAGATGCAAAAGGATAGTCAGAAAAATTTGGTGAAGACTATAATGCTACTTTTGCTCCGGTTGCCAAACAAAGAACTTTCAGACTGCTGACTGTGGTGGCTTTACAGAAAATGATTGTGAAACATCACAATATGAAGAGAGCTTTTGTTACTGGAGTTATAGAAGAAGAAATATACATTTCACAGGCAGAAGGATATGTGAAAAGTGGAGAAGAGCATTTTGTTTGCAAATTGCAAAAATCCCTGTGTGGTCTTAAACAAGCGGCTCCAGCGTGGAACTCAAAAGTAAGCAAAGTTCTGCTAGAAGAAGGATTCATGCGAAGCAAACCGATCCATGCCTATAGTCAAAATCTATAGATGCTGAATGGAAGTATCTGTTAGTCTATATGGATGACTTGATTACTGCTTACAAAAGGAATGATGAAATTACAAAGTTAACTCAGTCAGCACTTTGAGACTAACAATCTTGGTGAAGTGCAACTACCTATGATATGGCATGAGGAGGACAGCTGTTTTTTATTGAACCAGAGTGAAAAAAATTATTCAATTCTTCAAAAGTTCATCTTGGCTGAGGCAAAAGGACTGAGCACACCCATGGACATAGCTTATCCAAATGTTGGAAGGGAGAAGAAGATCTTCTACCATCTAATGAGCAGTACAAACAGTGGGCACTTCTGTACATTGCAGCCACTACATGTCCAGACATTGCAGGAGCCATGTCACTTCTCTACAAGTGTGTAAATAAACCACATCAAAGAGGCTGGAATTCAATAAAAAAAAAGTTATGAAGTATATCAAAGATACAAAAGGCTTGAGTTTGAAGTTGTCAGCAATTGGTGACTTAAACATCACAGGATATGTGGACTCTGATTGGGTGGGTGACCTCAACACACAAATCTATAAGTGGTTACTTGTTCAACTTAGGAAACAGTCCTATATCCTGGTCCAGCAAGAAACAGATCTCAATGGCATTTCTACAGAGGCAGAATATATCTCTGTGGCCTATGCCAGTCAAGAAGTTGTTTGGTTGTGGCAGTTTCTTGAAGATCTTGGAGAACCAGTGTCCCAGCTTACGATCTTATATGAGGACAATCAGGGATGCATTAAGCTTAAAACCAGTGAGAAGATCAATGCAAGAATCAAGCATGTTGATGTCAGACATCATTACATTCATGACTTGGTTGAACAAAAAGTGATTGTGCTTTCATATTGTGGAATTGATAATATGATTGCTGATGTTATGACAAAACCACTCACAGTAAACAAGTTTGTACATATTAGATCACAAATGGGGTTGACTTAAGTAGTAGTTGTTGAATGAGGCTGTATATATATATATATATATATATATATATATATATATATATATATAGCAACAACTACTGTGTGTGCGTGTAATATATTTCAGTTATGCGTAATAATATGTTTAGCTACAAAATGGTAATGTTTTCTGGTACACACTTACGGTAACATGCTTGATGTAATTTCCTGTTCCTTGTGTAGTGTGTTTCATGACATTAACAAATAAATAAATAAATGTACCTTGGTTTAAACTACAGTCAGGCTGTAAGCATCTATTTGCTATGCCCAGAAGAAATTTTTCTAACAGAAATGGCTTACATCTTTGGGCAGCAAAGGTGTATTATGGAACATATTACTAGTGCAGAGGGGTGGTATTAAAAGCTTTGCAGTGTCCGAGCTTGAGCAAAGTGTACATGTGCACTCTTATCATGGGACAGGGTCAAGCATGGTAGTGTTGAGGGGTGGTAAAAGCACAACAAATTATGGTTGTGATTCTGCGACAATCACACTAAGATGCCTTATGATTGCAATGATTGTAGTGAAATAAAAAGTACAGTGCAGTTACCATACTGGGGGAGACCAAGTTAAGATAAGCGAGTCAAGAATAGAATTCAGTGTAGAAGATTCTGTATTATCACACAGTTATAGTGAAGAAAAGATAAGGTAATGTATCTCAGTATTGTACTGAGCACCCATGGACCATGGAAGCAACAAGGACAGATAGGAAACAGTAGATTGGATGAGGTAGCATAGAGTGTAAGAGTGTAACAGGTCAGTCCTCAGGTTGTGATGGGGCTCAACCTAACACGGAACATAGCATATGGCCATGGCAGTATTTCCTTTTTTTTTTAAAGGCATGTTAGTTTACTGTTAAGCTGGGAGGACACCCTCTATGGCCTGTACATAAAGAATGAAAAACATGCTGCAGGGGAAACAATGCCCTCTATAGAATGTTTGGCATGGCCTCTTGTACAGAGGACAATGAGAGGCACGGGATGTGGACAGCACCACTGACCATCAGCACAGTGTTGAAAGAAGTTGTAAAATTAAAGCTACAGCAGTCAAAACTGTAAAACCTACATGAACAGTCAGAAGGTGGAGTTCCAACAAGATATAAATGCACAGGAAATAACCAAATAAAATGACAGGAAAACTCATTAACTCAGTTCAACTGCATCTAATAGCTTTTATTTTATACAATGTGTGACCATGCTTGTTAAGTGCATTTGTCTGTCTCATCCAGGATTTCCTCAGACAGAGCCAAAAAGATCAAAGATTACTTCTAATTTTTCATTCTACCCATGTGCCCATTCATAAACACAGTACATTAAAGTGGCCATATAGTCAATTTATCCATTTAATACAATTCATTTGATATTTTAAAAATAAAAAATGCATATAAAAACATTGCAATATATGGCCTACTATACAAAAGCATACATCTTATAGATATATATATACATATAGACATACATAATTTTATATATATATATATATATATATATATATATATTACATCTTTCTAATTCACTGGAAATACAGACAGCATCATTTAAACTGGGTGAGCTACATGTATTTCTCTCAATTGCCATATCATTTCCTTGTGTAGTAATCTGTTTTTGCAGTCCCCCATGTACTTTGTCTTCTACCTTCTAACATTAAAAATGTAAAACATGTAAGCATTTGATGTTTTAATGAGTACCTTACCACTGCACTTTTCTCATCCTTTTTGTTGATACTGTAAATGTGCTAGTAAATTATTTTAAGGGGATGCTCGCTCCTGCCAATGTAAAAGG
>NC_056728.1:111689921-111707421 GCF_019279795.1 Protopterus annectens | reverse complement strand
GTGGTTTCATGTTTTATTAAGACAATGTTACCCTCAGGACAGAAAAAGCAAAACACATACCCCCAGATTTACTAATCTTCCGTGCAGGACTAGCTTAGTCCTGCATGGAAGCAACCGTTTAGGGTCAGGATGGCAGCGCACCATGCATATTAATGACGTGTGCTGCCCGAGCCCTTAGGCTTACACAGAGCGTGTAAGAGTGCAGGGGCGTGTCTGAGAGCAGAGCTCTCAGAATAAACACGCCCTCGCAATGTAGAATAGCAAAAAGGGGAATGCAATGAGCGAGACCGCTCACAGGTGACCGCATATCCCCACCAACAGTCCCCCTTGTGTATAACAGCAACATAATATAGAAATAAAATGAAGAAACCTTTTATTTATTTTTTAACAATCTGATTACAGCTAACCATAGGTGCATGGGTGTGCCCATCGCTTAGCTACGGTGAAAGCAGCTTAAAAGGCTGAAGAGGATAACAAGGAAGATATATGCAATTAAAGCAGCACAGCAATGGTGTAGTAGGCAGAGCATTTGCCTTACAAGCGAGCATTCCTGGTTTGAGTCCCATTGCAGCACGTCCATTTTTACATGGCAAAGCACGTTATGACCAATATTTTTGTTGCATAACCCACTAAATAACATATATTTATGAACTGGAGTACTGCAGTAAATGCACATGTGAGATGTCAATGTCATAATGAATAAGGCACTAGTAAGCAGGTCTAAGCACCAATAAGCAGTAGTAAGCATATATAAGCACTAGTAAGCAAGTGTACCCCGTTTGTGCAGTGGTAAGCAATGCCTACACTGGCTAAGGAATTCTGAAGCTAACTCTTTGTAAGCAGATGTAACAGCATGTTAGCAGTGCTTACCATCACACAAACCCACTTACAACTGCTCAAAAGTGCCTTAATCACTCTGTATCCAATGGCCCTTGTTCTGCCCATCAACAAAATAAACAGCCATGCAGGTCTCGAACCCAGGACCCTATACACTACTGTCACAGTAGTTAACCACCAGGCTATCACAGAAGTACAGACGAATGAGGTATCAGCAAACAAGTCCTCACCACAGTAAAACCAAACTGAACCTGAATCAGTATACAGTCATATGTACCATAACCCACTACATAACATAAATATGTGAACTGAAGTACAGCAGTAAACCCAGAAGTGAGGTGTAATTGTAATAGAGTGTTGAAGTCCCCAATAAAATGCAAGTACCCCACAGAGTGTATGTATACAGTAATCATGGATACCAGGCATATATATAAGGTGTAATGAATAATAACACAATGCCAAAAAGGCATTATAATGAAAGTGTAATGTAATTAATGCTAAGCATTGCACAGGCCAGTTTAGGAGGTGTGAGCAATGTGTAGACCAGCTAACTCATTGTGCCCAGTGGTATACTCCTTTAAACAATGCCAACCTTAGGTAAGCATTTTTTGCCCATAGCTTAGCCTTTTCAAAACTGGCCAATCATGGAAAAGTGTGGGAAATCGGCCCTACTTAAACCCAAGAGGCGGGAATAATCTCATAACTGGTTGTAGCTTCCCCTTGCATGCACTATGGCAGTAAGGGGAAAAGGCGTGCACTTCTGGGCGCAGCGCTGTTGCATCCAGAAGTCCAAGATCATGGCAGGACTCCTAGTTAAAGACCATGCACAGAGACTGCTGCAGGGCCAGTACCAGGGCTCCCAATATAAGGCAGAGGCCTGGGACCATCTCGCCCGTGACCTCACCAGTGCCACTGGCATACCTTGAACTGGTGAGCAGGTCAGGCACAACTATGCTGACCTGAAGTGGCAGAAGGGGGACCTCTTGGAGGAGTGGCTCCAAGAGGCTAGAGCACCAGGGAATATTCCAGACATTTGTAAGTAGCACTCCAATATGTGTGTAATAATTGCCAGCTCAGGTATATCATGGATAGGTATGGCTAAATATTCCTCTTATGTCCCCCACAGCTGCAACAGAGAGGGCCACGAACCAGGAGGTCCACATCAGCCGCCTGGCATGATTGCGATGCGAGGCAGGTCAGTAATACTCATGCTTTTACTGTCATAGGAAATAAAAATAAAAGTAGTAGTAAATTAATTGCTAGTATAAAACCTGTATTGTTCAAGGCAAGTACTGCATACACTAGAGAATATGGCAGGAAGAGTTTCATATTGTTTGTATGTCAATAAACATGTAATTACCTAACAAAACAGATCTAACTGCTGGACTGCATGTGTTTATTCTGGTATCATATGGTAATGTAGATTTGCAATCTTGTAATAGTACTGTGGTATTAAGCACTGTTATCCACACTGTGCACCATAAATTGGATGTGTATGAATGCCTGTATATGACAGGTGTAATCCCCAGAGGCCATTTAGTACAACTGAGAGACACACAGAAAGTAAACAGGGAAAATACAGACAACAAAAACTGAATAGCACATGCAGCTGAGATGTGAACTGCATTTTTTTAGAACACAGAGCCACGGTTCGAATCCTGCCAGTGGTAGTAGTCTGTATACAGAATCATACCCCACAACTGTACAGATATGTCCAGAATGTCTATGAAAGTGGCCCATATCTATTGCCTATCAACCTGTCCCCCTGGGAAATCAGTGGGATGATCCCAGAAGTAAAGGCAGCAAACAGGAAATACAACTGATTGACACACATCTATGACAACAAACCTGACACACTAGCAAATCCCCAATACCTTATGTGACTAAGAAGCCACGTATGTCCCATTTACACCTCAACTTGTTAAGCTGTGGTCAGAGTGTGTACAGTAACAGAGTGAGATGTATGTGCATAATAGTATTATGGAACCTGGTACTGTGTGTGGGAACATTCAGGTAATGCTAATAAACATTCCTCCCACAGGTCTGTCAGATACCAACACTGTGCCCAGAAATACAAGAATGATATGCAGTTACTCTGAATAATGAGGTATCATCACTGTCGCCCACACTGTCCTACAACATATAACTGTCTAGGAAATCTGTATAAGAGTGTTAAATGCATAAGCACAGGGGATTAATAAGACAGAAAGTAGATTGGAGATATACAGCAATATCAATATAGCAGACACAACTGTGATGGACAGTGTTTAAGTTGTAGCAGACACAGCCATGATCTGAATCCTGGGAGTGGAATTAGACTGCATACAGATTCATACCCCACAACTGTACACATGAGGCAAGAATGTCCAGTATATGTGCCCATATCTGCTGCCTGCCCCCCGGTAAGTCTGTGGGATGATCCCAGATGTGTAGCCAGCAAACAGGGAATACAAGTGATTGTCAACCATCATGAGAACCTGTCACTGTAACAACCCCTGAAACTGTTAGGAGAGTAATATTCCAAGTATGTCCTATCTACACTCCCATGTTGCCAAGCTGTGACCAGAGTGTGTACAGTAACACAGTGAGATGTATGTGCATAATACTAATGTGTAATCTGAAACTTTGTGTGGCAACAGTCAGGTAGTGCTAACAATCATTGCTCCCACAGGTACGTTGGATACAAACACTGTGCTGAGAAATACAGACCAATATAACTTGTACTGGTACTGTTTAACCTGGTATTGTAGACCAATATAACTTGTACTGGAACTGTCCACCCTGGTATTTGTAGGGGATTGTGAGTGTTGCAGTTTCTCTGAATAATAAAGTATCACTGGTCACTGTCATCCACACTGTGCTACATAATATAACTGTGTAGGAAAGCATGTATATGTGTGTGTCAGGTCACTAAAGGTGGAAGAGGGCAATATTCTAGATATGTCCAGGCACACCAGCATGTGGTCAACACATGGCCAGAGTCTGTGCAGAAAGAGTTAGATAGCATAGTGCAAAACATCAAACCAAAATCCGGGTGTATGTGTACAAACAGTTAGTCAGTGTTAACAAAGATTCCCTCCACAGGTATACCAGGTAAGAGGTGAAGCAGGTAAAACCGGTTCATGTGTAATGATGACAACAGCCATATCACTGTCCAAAATAAGGCTATATGGTAGTGTAGTAAGACTTGTAAGGTACAGATAAAAGCACTGACTAGGAAAGTAATGTGGACTACAGGAATATACTACTTGTTAATTGGCATCTTTCTCTCCCCCCACCTTATCTCCAACAATAATCAACATACCCACCCCAGCTGGTAAGTAATGACTCTGATAATGTCCAATTGTTTGATAAATATTTCAATGGTTCCCATGCATGTGCCATATTGAATTATTCCAACATTGTTGTCATGGCGCCATCAACATACCTGCATGCTATTTTTATTACTACTGTGGTCACATATATGCATGTGTTTTGTTTGTTATGCAACTGTTCCGTATCTGGTGTCTGAGGTAATAGAAATATCTATGCATGCTGTTATACCTAACCCTGGAATGTGTTGACTATTACTAACCCATATATGATGATGAAATCTAAACACTATAGCACGCTTGGGAAGGCCAGTCCCAGTGAACCCACCTGTTCCACCTCAGCTGGATGTGGCACCAGATACCAGCATGTCTGGGGCCCAACACCGGACCTCCCTGTCCATTGATCCTGCACCACCTTCAGGTGGACCTGCCTCAGGGGATGGGGCTGACCCCCCCGGGAGTGGGTGTGGACAGGCACCTGTCACCGGTCGCCAGGTCGGGGTTGTGGTGCATAGAGCAATCAACGAGCAGTTCGTTGATCTTCTATGTCAGCTCGAGTGCCGCACATCGTGATTTGAGAGTCAGCCTGGCTCTGCGGCTCAGCACCCAGAACACCCACCTTCTGGGCTGTGAAGGTGCACTGCTGACTGCCCATGGGTGGGAACCTCAGTCCTACTGTTACCACTAGGGGGCTTGTGGGCTTCCGATATCCCAACACCCCTCCCCAGCAAAGTGTTTACCCCCCACATGTGTCATATACCTCCCCTGTATGCATCCTGTGAGTCTTGTCTGTTAACCTACCCAACCTACCTCCCCAAATATACCTACTACCCATCCCTAAAATCCCACACTCACCTGATAAAAAGAAAAAAATGGCAATCTGTTCTCACAAAAAAATCTCACCCCATACATAGCTGTCCATTTCGCACATGTCTCCACTGGACACATTAATCCATTCTAATTGGCATCACAACTTATAATTGTTGTCCTCACCCCTCTCCCAGGGGTTTGAGTGTCCAAACCTACCTCCAAAGTTAGTGTATATGCCCAGGTGTTGCTGTAGAAGAAGCAGGCAGCGATGGACCTTCCCTACACCCTTCCTGCACATTCCAAGCTATTTTCCCTACTGTCTTTCCCTCTTTGTGCCCCTTTTTCACCACTTTCCTGTCAACCCTTTTTTCTTTGATTTGAAAGAAATTAGCATGGGGGTAAGCAGAAGTAAGCACTTTTAAGCAGCACTAAGTGGGTCTAAGCTTGTTTGCGTGGGGATAAGCGATGCCTATACTGGTTAAGCAATTTAGAAGCTAACTGATTATAACAAACTGTAACCGGAAGTTAGCAGTGCTTACTTCCATGCAATCATGCGCAAACCTGCTTACAACTGCTTTAAAGTGCCTTAATCACTCTGTATTGAACGGCCCATATATATAAAGGTTCATAGATTCATAGGTATATATATATATATATATATATATATATATATATATATATATATATATATCTATATATATATATATAGCTATACATGTGACTACACATACACTCGCAGAGATATGTACAGTAAGATACTTATGTAGTAAGCGCACACAATATGGAACAGTCACTATGCCTACAGTTACCCTAACAACTGGACACTGAATGAGCCACCCATGCAAATGACATTAAGTGCCTGCAACATATACCCACAGAGAGGCCATAGGATGAAACACCACACACAGGTCTGCAGAAATGGAATACCTTTATTTGTGTACTATTACACATGTATATGCCATGTCACATAGCTGTTCAGACACTGATTGCCATATCAACAGATTAATGCAACTATGAAACAGTTATACTAATACAGTAGTCTGGAAAGGTCCACAGCTGTTGCTGTCCAGGCCAAGCCCTCCAAATCGTACAATAGTGAAGACAGACTGGGCCACAGGATACCACACAATCAACAGTAAGTGATGCAGGTGTATAGTCCAGCAGCCTCTATCTACACTCTGTGCACTATCACTAGGTGGTAAAGTCTTCAGTTGACCAAATGGGATGTAACTGTTACACAACAAGGCATAAATGACATCATCACAGGCACACTTGCAAACAGAACAGTCTGTTTGGCAGGAGGCAGTAGGCCTGCAGTAACCCACTTTATGTAAGTAATATCAAGATAGGTGAAATGTATGGTACTGTACATCCAGATACCTTAAGGCAGCTCACCCCTGATACCCCCATATTTTGTAACAGCCTAGGTAATGTATGGTGCATCCCCTCCCCCTAGACTCAATACTACAGGGCCATATACCACTGTTACATACACTGGCCTCTGGACTGCATATGGGCACACATGAATTATGAAGGTGAAGCCCACTCATATATGGCCCCAGCCCCACCGTATGTGTGGGGGATACAACAGCAGTGGACTGCTGGCAGGAATCGCAGCGTGGTATACGTATATGTGCTTATGTATCACTATCTGTATATGTGTAGACATATAATGCTCTGTATATGTATATATCTGGGTGTGTATATGCAAATCTATATACATATACACACCCACCTATATATGTTGATATGTACATGTGTAATTATCTATAAAGATATCTGGATAATCATATGTACATATATATATTCACTATATGTCCTGAACATGGGGTGCAGCCCTACCTCAGCCCTATAGTCCCAACTTCGTAGTGCAAGGGGATGTAAGGTATGTATAGCGGGTATATTAGTAGACTATTGCAACTGTAACAGGGATTGTCTTCACAGACATGGTGTGTGTGGGAGGTCACATCTGCTTTTCACATGTGCACCATTGGCTACTGACAGACATCCTAAGGACATCATAGTACAGTACCGCTGCAAGCACGTAATGCTCCTGTGGACTACAGCAGAGATACTGGCCAATAGATGTGGACATTCTGACATACTCTGTACAGTCCAGAGGTATACACAGAACCCCTTAGAGCAGAACATGTGGACCAAGCCTGACAATATGAATGTTAACAGCCATGTAGATGGGTATAACACGTAACGACTGGTATACATTCACCCCCATAGGTTATGCATTCACACACCCTTGTCTGTCCTGACACATAATAACTGCTGGTACAGAGGTGACATGGCCACATACTACCCACTAGATATTAACATATATCTGTACAGCATCCCACCGCTCTGTCTACATACATGACTGTTAAGGGAGGCCCAGCAGCAGTACATCTGGCAAGTATCTGGACATGACATCTCACTGGGTAAGTACACTAAGCTGGTAGGTATGTGCAGGCTACAGGCAGACTGGCTCAACACTGGCCTACATCTCCTATGGGGGAATGCATATGTACCTGCATATAGAGCAGGCTCTACAGGCATGACACAGCACAGGGTAAGATACACCTGTGTGAAAGTGCATAACCACAACCAATGTGAACACAGCCACAGCCACATATGGTAAGCTAGCATAATATTACAGTATATGGACTATCTGTCCAACACAATCCTCATATGTGCCACTCACACACTAACCCTACATATACTGGGTCTCTACACAGTGTGGCCTGATGCCTGTCTGTGGTATGGGACATGTGTGTGTATGGCCCTAAAAACATGTAAGCCAATACGGTAACATACAGTGGAGCAGCATGTAACATCAGATAGGACAGGACCTAGAACGATGACATTTACCACAGTCTGTGCACAGGCCAAGGCACATATTAACAATACACACACTATCGACATTACCATAAGTCCACAGACCTCAGTACTATACAAACCACCACAGAATGTCCAGGTTATGTCATCAAATATAACCCTTACTGTACATAACATGTGTAGCAGTCTGATATCTCACTGGCTTGTTATCAGATATGATGACGCTAATTGTGGTGTACAGCACATATGCACCTCTTAATGCATGACATATGTACAAAGGTTGACAGAGTTGTGAAGCACATACACAGGGCCAATACTGACATGTTGCTGTGATAACCTCATACATTTACTGTTGTAATAGGGTTTGTCACAACATATGTCTTATGAGGGATATGAAGTCAGTAATTGTCAGGGATTTCACCATCTACAGACTGCAATCCTCACACTACCTTCTACAGTTCACAGATACATGCTCTGTGAGTAACACATGAAACCAAAGGCAACACAAACTGCCCAGTCTGCAGATGACCCTACAAATGGGGAGTCCTCATAAACATAGAACTGACATGGCAGGTATTAATACATACAGGACAGCCATATCTACACACACCCTGTTAAACCAACATTACTCCAAATGCAGTATAGCA
This sequence comes from Protopterus annectens, assembly GCF_019279795.1. Lineage (NCBI taxonomy): Eukaryota > Metazoa > Chordata > Ceratodontiformes > Protopteridae > Protopterus > Protopterus annectens. The sequence goes on along the minus strand of NC_056728.1, from coordinate 111,698,990 downwards.
GCACTTACAGTCTGTAGTGAGGTCAGGCACATCCCTCACCTGTGTGTTGGCTTGTTTCCAAAGTGTATGTTGTCAGAGGTAAGTCCCCAATCCATCTGAGATGCTGTTTGCCAAACAACAGATCGAGTTCCTGCACACAGTGAATGAAAAGGCCCAACACCAACATGATGTTCCTAGATATTGGAGCGTGTTTCCATGCAATTGGCTATGGGAATGTTACCACAGCTGTTTCACATGCAATCAGCTAGGGGATGACTGCAATTTGTGCAGAGGCCATCAACTGATCATGAGCATTACCTAAAATACACATCCTGCTGCCTAAGCAAAGCAGGTGCAGGTCTCCACATCAACCAATGAGGGAGTGATAAAGACAGACAGAGGCAAAGACAAGTCAGGGAGGGGTGGGAAAGTAAACTTAAGCATGTTTGTATCACACATCTACCAGCACAGGGTATCAAACCCCTGACAGAAATGTAGTGCTATCACAGTTATATGCAGTTATTGGATGCACCACATAGGTTAATTGTTGTGGAGCCCTCAGAGCATTTATGTGATGGTGACTAACATCTGCAACAGGGATATGGTAGCTATACGGTATGTGAAGTACACGTGCGTATCCGCATGAACAGGTGCCAGCGTCAACACAGCCACACTCTCACAGGGACGCACACACATTGACACACTTGGCAGGGCCAGGATTACAACTCATCACTAGTGAGATTGCCACAACACAGTCCTGTGCAGGTATCACATGCACCACATGGGTCATACGGAGGTTATATGGGCAAAGGGTATGGGGAGGTGTCTGACATCAGACAGCATGCTTCAGTATGCCAATGGGAGTTGTAGTGAGTGTGGATGTGATCATATGTATCATACAACACACACACACACACACACACACAAACACACAGGGTGAAAGTACTGACATGCATGGGTGTATTTCTGCATGGGTGTGTGGTGGTCGACTGTGCCAGATGACTATACAAGGCTAGTTGATGGGTATACCTTGGCATCAGGCCACATGACAATGGACTGCATTGTTGTTCAGGGCTGTAGTTTCTGCATTTGCCCACACAGGTGGGTATTGTATTCCCCATCCAGTCACCTGAGTGACTATTGTGTGGGGCCAGTGCTGTGCATCACTTGCCATGTATGTGTTTCTTAGTCCATGACATGGATGGTGTCAGGGATGTGCACACCTCCCACAGGCATGTACAGTGGCATGTGGAACTGTACCTGGGGTGTCTGGCCCATGTTGTGTACACAGATTATCATCAGATGTGCCAGTCTTGGCCACCTGTGGCAGGAACTGGTAATGGACAGCAGGTTTACCCTGCACCTATATTGATAGCATGCTAATGGCATTCCCTGGGGTGAGTGGCATCTGTCCATACATGTTTTCAGGCATGGTATGTCCTTTGTGGGTCACATGTGATGACACCACAGGTGTTTCAGGTGTCCAGTGGGGAACATGGGGAAGGTGCACTGTCTGCATGTATGTGCCTATTGGACAGATGGACAGGGTGCCATGCCCTCTGTAGCCCACTGCAATCACTCCATAGTTACTATCAGTGGCCAATATGCAGTGTACTACCCACATATTGGCTGTTGCCTAGGCATGTGTGTGTGTATGAGACATGGGTTGAGAGTGTGCTCTGGGGTTGCTAACTGTGATTGTCTGGCCTTGATGTCACATGTATGGGTATGGATTTGCACCCCAGCCTCTTGGCTATTTCACATCTGTTATTCTGGCACAGTGGACATTGTGATATATACTAGGGCCACCATATAAGAAATTTGCAAAATCCACTCCACATTGGGCCCAGGTGTTACACACTCACAACCACCTCCACACAGGATATGAGTTGCAAACACATGCACACACCTGTCATGTCTGGGAGTAGAACCCCTACCTAGCTAGTTTATTACACTGCAGCCCTACACAGTTATAGTACACACTATGCAGATTACTGGAGTACACTTTCTCCCAAAGGTGTATATATCACATTGGATGACATCAGCAGGATTGCCAAAGTAGGACATTTCAATTGTTCTGAGTGTGGCTAGGCGAAAAATGCATTGCTCCCTAAACAGACAGTGATACACACACAAAACATCCACAACTGACATGTGTGGGTATAAAACGCCTAACAGAGGTCTATATCACAGTACAGCATGTAGCTGTTATAAGACGCACCATGGAGATAACTGGAGAACTCTTTCCCCAAAGGTGTATTTCACAATGAATGACATCAGCTGGATTGCCAAAGTAGGGCATTTGAACTGTATTGAGTGCGACTATCCTAAAATGCATTGCTCCCAACACAGAAATTGAAGCACACACAGTGTGTGTGCATGGGCCATAACCCATTCATCTAGAGGTTGACACACCACATGCTGCCACACAAAGGGTCATATTTCACAAGGTATGTGTATACAGATGCTAGATGACACCTTCCTTGTACAGTCATGTTGCACAGCTAGCACGTGCACCACATAGTCTGTACTGCTGACAGATACCGGTGGCTAGTATCTACAGTGAGTGACTTCTCAACCTCATGTGGTTGTGGCCCTTTGGCTGTGTGTTGGGTGGGACTGGCCTGGATGGCTCTTTGTCACAGTCACCCTCTTCCACACATCTATGTACATCTACATTTGACTTATTATAGTGTGTTGTCCTTAGATATATGTCTGTATTCCTGTCCACTGTGTGTGCAAAGCATGTGTGGTGCATACTGAGGAGTGTCTGCACTAACATCTGCGACCGCCAGTTTTCTGGTCCACTGGTGTTTGCAGACATGTGTTTAAGTGTGTGAGCATGCCCAGTATGACCTTTCAGTATGTTGTTGACTGACATTGCCTTCATTTCTCTAAGTGTCTGAGCATGCCCAGTATGCCCGTCTGTACTGAATGTGTGGATCAAGTCCCGGTAGTCTGTATTACCGTGCTGACCTATGTGTTGTACACCTACAGGTAGCATACCATTTCTGCAGGGTGCCCATCGATCACATGGCATTGACTGTTACTACATTTCTACATGGGATGGGGGGGCACACATGTCTATTTCTACATTTCTTCACAGGATTGGGGGGACATATCCGACTGTTATTACATTTCTACGTAGGATGGGGTGGAGCACACCTGACTATTTCTACATTTCTACACAGGCTTTGGGGGGCACACCTGACTGTTATTACATTTCTACGTAGGATCGGGTGGGGCACACCTGACTATTTCTACATTTCTACACAGGCTTTGGAGGTGGCACATCTGACTGTTACTACATTTCTATGTAGGATGGGGGGCACACCTGACTATTTCTACATGTCTACACAGTATTGGGGGGAGGGCACACCTGCCTCTTACTACATGTCTACATAGGATGGGGGGCACACCTGACACTTGTACATATTTGCTATGACTGTACTGGTATGTCAGGTGCTCCATTTCATTCTGTAGTCTTACCTATCATGCTGCCTAGAGGCATACTAGTGTACTACAGATCTTAGCTTTTATTTACCTACATATTAGTTTCAGACTTCCTACCCTTCAGAACTGACATCCCACTACCTGACCTGCTGTCATCTGTCTGTGTAGGCCTGGGGGGGAGGTTACCCACAGGCATCTTTCAGAGGCCATAGCACAGCCTTTGTTTGCATTTGTCTACAACTGTCCTGCTGGCTGTGACTATTGTTGGGTATGTGAACCCCCCCCCTGACTGGCATGTGTGAGTCACATACCTTGTGGGTGTCCCAGTATTGAGGGTGGTGCTGCAGCGCTGCCTATGTCAGATGCACATAGTACACTCCCTACACATGATTGAGCACAGGAAGTGTAATGTTTGGCATCCCTTTTACTGTATGTGAGAGTCAGAGAGAGTTATCATTCTTTGGGTCCCTCCTGTGTCAGTGTATGTACTATGCGTTGCCTCTTTGCAAAGGCCAGGGCATACTGGGCATGCTTCCTTCTGCCTACTGAGCCAGGCTCAGGGTGTTCCTCCTCTGAGTCATTCTGTGCCTGTACAGGCCTTGGCAATGGTGGGGAGCTGTGTGGCCCTGCCCCGTGCTGTTCCTGCTGCAGCTGTTTCCACAGGATCATATTGTGTAGCATGGCACATGTGAGGACAATTTGGGTACATGTAGCTGGTGAGTACTGCAAGGCTCCACTGGATGTGTCCAGGCACCGGAACAGTGACTTGAGCATCCCAAACACACACTCTACTATAATTCTGGTCTGTGCGTGTGCCTCATTATGGAGTTCTTGTTTGGGTGTGTGTGCATTTTTGATGGATGTCATCAGCCACAGCTCCAGCGCATATCCAGCATCCCCCACTAGGTGACCATCAGAGATGTCCCCATTTGCAAATCTCTGGTACAGCTGCATCAGATGCCAGATGTGGGAAGCATGATAGCTTCCAGGGCAGCCAGTACACACATTCATTTTTATTCCCTGGACATCAGACACGACCTGGCAGTTGATGGAGGGGAAGCCCTTGCGGTTGATGTAGACCCTCCCTCACTCACCGGGTGGTGCTTTGATGCATATGTGCATGTAGTCTATAGCACCCACTACCTCAGGGTATTCTACTATTCGGTGGAACAGTTGCATATTGCTGGCCAACACCTCACGGGTGTTGGGGAAATATATGTGCTCATCGACATGTGCTGACATGGCATCCAGGAACTGGTGGAGTACCCCGGATTATGATGCCTGTGAGATCCCCATCATATCCCCAGTTGGCCTATGGAAGGTACCTGTAGCTAGTATTCGTAGGCCTACACATACCTTGGTATCCACTGTGATGGGTTCCCCTCTGTTAGTTCTGTGTGTGAGGTGTGGCTGGCACAGCTCAACAATTTGCTATAGGAGGTCCATGTCCACCCTATAGCACTCCACTATCTCCAGCTCATGTAGCCCCTGGTAGGTTTCCCTGGGTCTGTACACTCTTCTCCGCCTCCTCACCGTGGGTTCTCAACAGCATTCTCATCCCCACCACCCTCAGCCTCTTTCACAAGTTGGTGTATGATAGCTATTGCAGCCCCTATCATTTTGCTGTTGTGAGTGTTAAAAGTTCCCCGCTTGTTTACACCAGTGGTGTAGAGTATGGGAAAAAGCAGAGGGGAAGGTGTTTGCATAGTTTATAGTAGTGTTCTGGGCTGGGCTGGTCTGCTGCCTGTGTAATTGTCTGATTCTGATACATTTCACCTGCCAGCTATGCTAGTTCTCCTTGATTAGCTTCCTACTGCTGTTTTCCCTTCCCATTGCCTTCCTGTTTAAGCCCGTGGGCGTGCCGCGCAAACAGAGTGCTCAAATGTGCACAGTGCTGCTATTTCCTGGTTTAACTTTTGTTTTCTGCCTTTAAGACCTAGTGCGTGGCATGCACACCCGCTTAGGCATTGTAAAGAGTGCTAGGCAGGTTTAGACACACCTCTAGCTTAGCTGTGCTAAGCTGGGAGCAAACCCGAGGCACAGGGCTCCAATCCGCTTACAGTATGCCTGATACCCCCCCCCCCCCCGCATGATGTCAGTTAACTCCTAGGCTTGCACCAAGCTATTCCTACTCTTACACTGTTGGAACCTGACTCACATGCTGGGGAAAACTGGGATTCACTATCCTTCCCCTCATTTGCATAGCATTGTCTGCTAATGCATAGTTACATGTCTCACACTGAGCCTCCCCACTTAGCAACCACTACTCACTGGCCATGTTGTCTTCTGCCTGCCATTGACTTGCATGGCAGAATACTGATTTTAGTTAGAATGCTTAATTTAGGTTCATTTTGTTATCCCCTCCCTGATCCCGTTTGCTCGCCGCTGCCCTACACCTAAACAGTCGAGATCAGCTAAAAAAAAAGTTGATCTTTTTATTTATTTTACTGTTTGCAATGCCAATGGCCTTATACTTGGCCTTTGGCATGCTTACTACATGATATGCAGCCTTTATTTGGAGCTGTCACAGCTCCATTTTGGATTTTGCAGAAATGTACTCAGTTACTGCAAATAGCACTAGTCCTGCACAGACGGTTGCAAGCTTCCTGGATTGCAAAATCAACTAATTTGCATAGATTTTTCCTGCAAATGGGGTGATTTGCATGCAAGGGCTTAGTCCGTGCAGGATTAGTGCAGGAGTGCTCGTGCATGCCCCTGCAGGCTGTTCCTGGATAGCAGGACATATTGCCTGCTGGAGCTCCTGCACCGATCTTGCACACCGTGCAAGCTTTAGAGAATCCGGGGGATAGTTTTCTTTCAAAGTTATGTTTTTGTCTTAATTATGTACTATACTACAGACCTAGCAATGCAAATACTAAAAACTAATAAGAGGATGAAAAAAATTGGGAACATCAAAACTTACCTTCTGTTTCAAACTAAAGTGGCAATTAAAAGCTGTCCATTCAAATCTATATATAAAGCAACTAATGGTATTAATCATACATAGCTTTGTTTTACATATCAAACAAAAGGAGAAGCTAGAACCACAATCAAGATGTAAAGAAATGAAGAAATGAAATGCACTAGTCTAGAACCAAACCTAAGATGCAAACACTAGATTTGTATAAAGCCTTCAACACAGTTTGTCACAGCAAACTTCTACTTCAAGCATCCTCATTAGGTCTCTCTCGGCCCACCCTTCTATGGTTCAAAAGCCACCTGTCCAATAGGTATTGGTCAGTAAAATGGCACCCACACTCTCTCCTTACCTCATAGTCACTACTGGTGTACCACAAGGCTCTATCCTTGGTCACCTCCTCTTTAAAGTTTTCACCAACACCCTCTATACATCCACATAGATGACACTACACTCACTTGCACATCTAACCACACGGCGCACTTCCAAAAAATTACTCAGGAATCTTTAACAGCCAGTGAAACATGGTTTTCTAACTCACAACTAATGTTTAACCCTAAAAAAACTACTACTTCTCCCCCTCCAAATGCCTCTCTCATGAAAAAAAAACAAAATTTAAAGTCCTCTTTCATGATAAGATAGCCATTGAAGTCACTTTTTGCAAATTATTAGGGATGATATACAAAATTGGATAAGAAAAACTCATGAAAAACTCTGGACGATTTATAGAGCCAACAATTTTCTGATCAATGCAACTAAAGCTACACTTTCCACTACTTCTCCCCACACTTTTTTAGGGTGCTCCCTTCCTTATCTTCAGGCATCACAAAAATCAAAATGTAAACAATGTCAAAACAAAGTTGCTAAATTTGCAGATAATACCACTTTTAGGACCACCACTGTATAGCACTAAGAAGCCTAAATTGGTTACAACTATTCCATCAACTGACATAGTACACAACTTCCTACCACCTAAAAAAAATTCCAAAATGTATCTGCTTGTCCAGCACTAAGTAACATTCTGCACAATTATGGTCCTAGTTGGTCATTACAATCTACTGACCAAAAACTCCTGTCTGTCCACAAACATGTTAAATCTGCTGGGCATTGTCTGTACTCATATTATGTTGCTAAGGAATGGAACTCCTTATCTGTATCCATCAGGTCAATGTCCTCCCTCCTGTCCTTCAAAACCATTCTGAAAAACTTCCTAGCCAAAAGCTGGCTCTGTTCTTGCTCAACACCAGGATACATTATATCCCTAAATGTGAACAAATACCGGTTCGTACCTCACATCTCCTTACTCTCCCTTCTTCACTCATTTCAGAAATTGGCTAAAATGTCTCTAAATATTAAATGATTGTCATATAACTCTATTGTTAACCAATGTTTTCACATTATGTGTAATGTGGAATAATGATATAAAATGCATTTTTTTGTATAATTTTTAAAGATTGCAAAATTATTGTTCTTTAAATGTTTTGTAATACTTTGGAACATTTCTCCCCAGGTGTCCACTGAAAATGGGCTCCTACCCAGTCAGACTTTCCTGGTAATCAAATGTCAACAAATAAATGAATAAGATGCAAACAAAACAAGAAATGTACGGTTCACAAAGCATGTATTCCATAACACTTAAAATACTGTTTCTATCACAACTTATCCACTTATAGCTTTGAAATCTTAAAACTATTGTTGGTAGATTTTTACTTCCAGACATACATCTCGTATACTAAGCACAGTATGACACAGTAAAAAGCCTAAGAATGGTTAAATGGATATGCCCCAGTACAGTAGTTAGTAATTACTCCGAAACCAGTACTTGGCCTAAAGGTGGAGCTCATCTTCTGCCAGGACATCCTCTGTAACCTAAAGTTTTCTGCCTGTCTCTGGAAATAATGTCATATAAGTACTGAAGTACTAGAGGTGTACCTACTACACACACACACACACACACACACACACACACACACACACACACACACATGCATATATTAGGAGTATATCATATAACTGAAAACTAAAAAAAGAATCAATCTTCTTAACTTCTCAAAATTCAATATTCCAAAACAAAGAAAACACACACACACACACACACACACGCACTCAATTTTGCAGAGCACAAGCCCACTTGCACCTTTCACACTCCCTGATATTTATCTTATATTTGTTGACCAAGATAGTGCTACTGGGCATGAGAGCCCCTTTTCAGCAGAGACCCAGGGAGAAAAGCTCTGCATAGCAATAAAATTAGAATAGGCATGATTACATAATTATACAATTAGAATATGTATCTTGTATGTTTAGATACATTCACATACATACGTACATATTTAAGCATATGCATACTAACTTTGTATTCACACTACTGTGCGGAAAGGGCAAATTCCCCAATCCTCACTGTACAATAATTTGAAATAGCACTGTGAAAAAATATTCACCCATTGCCAGGATTCTGTAAGAAGAGTGCATGTATATACCCTATGAAAGAAGATCATTTGCAACCCTACACTTTTCTTTTAGGAAACTGTTCTTAGGCACATGCTTTTCAGAAAATATTGTTTCTAATTTCCTGCATTGTGCAATCAGTTCTTTTTCAATAAATTATACTGATATTTTTTTTATGGGTTCATAGGTGGTTACTAAGAATATATACATATAGTGTGCAATATGTTTTGCTGATGACTGCATTTATTGCATGCAGAGACTGGTGAAGAAGT
>NC_056728.1:111594921-111684921 GCF_019279795.1 Protopterus annectens | reverse complement strand
ATGGGGAGATGATGGTTCTTGGCACAAAGGTGGAAGATAGTGGCAGGCAGTTTAGATTTAAAGGGTCGAAAGATAAGAAGCTTGGTTTTGTTAGGATTGAGTACAAGTTAAGCATTGGACAGCCAGCTTTTGACAGATGTGAATGACTCCTGTGTGATTTTTTTGAGTTCTGGTAGAGTGGGGGCAGAGCAGATGAGGGTGGAGTCATCCACGTACTGTATGAGTGTGGCATGTTTGGTGGAGGTATAAAGGTTGCTGATGAAAAGGGAGAATAATAGGGGGCCAAGGATGGAGCTTTGGGGGACCCCAAGAGAAATTGGGAGTCGAGGGGATAGCTGTTCTTGCCAAACAACAGATTGCTGTCAGCCTGAGATATAGCTGTGGAACCAGTTGGTAGCAATGTGGGAAAAGGAGAGATTAGTGAGTACAGACCGAAGTATATTGTGAGATACCATATCAAAAGCTTTTGATAGGTCCAGAAATATAGCAGAGGAGAATAGGCTATTGTTTTTATGTTGTAGGATTGTGTCTGTGAAGGAGAGTAAGGCGGTGGTGATGCTGTGATATGGCCTGAAGTCACGTTGAGTTTTGGAGAGGAGATTATTAGTTAGGAGAAAATTTAATACCTAAGAGTTAATACATTTCTCAAGAATCTTGGAGAGTGGGGAGAGGATGGCAATGGGGTGGTAGTTGGAAAGGTCAGTGGAGGAGCCACCTTGGTGTAGGGGAATGATGTGTAAAATTTTCCATAGGGTAGGCACACAGCTTTCTGATATGGAGTGCTTAATCAATATGGAAACTGGATAGGGTAGGTTGACTGCTGCTATTTTTAGGTATTCTGAACGTAGGTTGTCAACTGCAAGTTTAGTGGGTTTAAGTTTTGTTAGAAGTTATTTTATGTAGGAGGTGGGTACTGGAGAAAAGGTGAAGGAGGAGGGTTGGGGTTGTGTGAGGGGGTAGAGGATGAGGAGTGTTGTTTTGCTAGTGATAGGATGGTTTTGGTGAAGTGTTTGTTGAAAGAGTCAGCTATACTGCTGGAGGAGGAGGGGATGGTGGGGGGGGGGTGCCTAGCTTACCTGGGTGAAGTATGGTATTTATTGTGGACCAGAATTGCTTAGGATTATGATGGGAGGAGTTTAGGGTATGTATATATATATATATATATATATATATATATATATATATATATATATATATAAATATACATTTACACACACACACACACACACACACACACACACACACACACACACACACACACACACACACACACACACCTATATATATATATATATATATATATATATATATATATATATATATATATATATATATATATAAATAATCTACACAAACTACACACACACACAAACACACACACAGACACATATATACACACACACACACACACACACACACACACACGCATATATATATATATATATATATATATATATATATATATATCTACATAAAATGATCTACACACACACACACACACACACATATACATATATATATATATATATATATATATATATATATATATATATATATATCTACATAAAATAATCTACACAAACTACACACACACACACACACACACACACACACACACACACACGCACACATATATATCTACACAAAATAATCACAGCACCTCCCAGATGTAGATTTCAGATTAAGAATTGATGACAGAATGAATGAGTAGACGTATAAATGAATAAATAAATGACAGCAGCTCTGAAAATGTCTCTTCTACCACATTTGTACATATTAAAAAATGTAAATATTAGTAGTTTAAACCTGTGAGCTACACAAACTGTCTTAAACAAATCATAATTTATTCTTAAATGTGTCCAAATGCCAGTTGAATGTTCTGAATCGTTCTTTTTCAGAGGGTGGCCCTACTCACAACTGGCCATAAGCTGTTCTCGGGAGCATCTCTGCATTTATTAGGTCTCCCAAACCCAACAAGCAATCCCTGGACTTTCTTTGACTGGTTCAAGGACATTGGGAAGATTGAGGCATGTCACATTGCTGCTGAGGAAGGATTTTGTTATTCTGCCATAATGTTTCTGCCTCTTTGCATGTTTCTGTAATCTCCTAGGATGGATGCGCAATGGTGCATGCTGACATATCTTCACACCTCTACAATCACTGACCCCACCTCCTTTAAGGACAATGACTACCTGCAGAACCCTAGTGAGGCATACCTCCCCCAGGATATGATGCCCATCCTCCTCTGACTGCCCATCAGACTTTTAAGATGATAATCAAACCTGGTTTACCTGGGCCATAGTCAGGACTTTAGCCTTCTATGCCACAGCATTGGCCAGTGTCCTGAATCTACTGATGAATATATTTCTAAAGTTGCCACAATTATTTATTTCAACATTATTATTATTATTATTATTATTATTATTTTATTCTAAATATTTATTTATTTTAGTTTGTTAACTGGGTATGTGGGCTGGTTGGCAGACTATTTTCAATCAGTTTTTCCAAATCCGGATTAGAATACTGTTTATAATGTGTGTACATATTACGCTGACTGCTTAAAGGATTATAAGTGCCATTATATTAGCTAGCAATGATTTGCTGAAGCCTGACTGTCTTGTCCAATGTATTAAATGCTGTGTTTGTACATGAGAACATTACGAATTTGCTTCCTGGTGTTGACAGTAAAGCTGTTGATGAAGATTGTAACTGCATAGCTCAGGCAGTTGTTATATATATTGATGACTGGCTGATGAGATAAGCAATAATAAGCAAGGTGCAGACAGACATATTGAGAAAAGGAAGTGTGCCCTGTCCTAGTATAGCTTACTCATCCCTTTCAAATTTCGTATTGCAGAGGATACCTTTGCAGGTATGCAGCAGCCTGACAATTCAGAGCAAGTTGAAGGAAATAAAACGAAAGAGAAAAAGCTGACAAAATAAGAAAAGAAATTAACTAATGTATATAGTAAGAGAAATATGTTACTTCCACCTAATTTACATGTTCTTTTCTCTGTGGTCATCAGAAACTGCAAATACTTGGAGTAATAAGGTCATCAGCTGACAGTGTAGGTCCAGCTATGCAAATATAAGCAAACAAACAGGAAGATAAATAAACCTTTTCAGTAAAACATCCACTCTTCTTCTGTATGGCATCCTTTGACATCATTAATATGAAATGTATTGTGAGTATGGAATAGCAAAATAGATTATGAAAAGGAAAGCTAAACCAATTTATAAATATGACAGATTAACAGAATGAAATTAAAGTGAGTAAGACTATACTCCACCTTCTGTTGCGCTTGGCCTGTTAAAAACATCAAATGATTATAGCAGATTTATTAGCTCCTTAATGAAGTCTTAAGGCTCACATTGTCAAGTCCCAAAATACAGAAAAAAAGCCAAAATGCAAGAACTGAGCACATACGGACTGTCATTCTGCTCCTTTATAATTCTTTTTTGCTGAGAGGCAAGCCTGTGAGCCCAGAACGTGAAGAGCAACCCCATTCCCCTGACCTTCTATATACGAAGTCCAAGAAAATCATCATATCTCCAAGAAAAGGCAATTTTCTGAGAAATAGCAGTCTTGGACTTATATGCAAGTCTGGATTTTCTGCAATTCAGTCTCCAAATTTTCAGAACTTGACAATTTGAGCCCTGAGATTTTTAAATGCTTACCTTATTGACAGGATTTGCAGATTAAACTTGTGCATAGATACTTTTGTAGACAACTGAATTTAACTGGTCTAAACCAATCTGACTACCTTCACTAAGATAACTTGATATCTCTTCACTCACTCACTCACTCACTCACTCACTCACTCACTCACTCACTCACTCGCTCACACGCTCACTCCTTCTTCGGTAATGGACAATGTTTTACAAGACATTAATCAGGACAGACATGATGTTAGATGTTAATACATATGTTATAAGTGAATGGGGGAACAAATATAAACCTCTGTTGGGTATGAACACGAAACAGAATTCGGAAATGGAAAATAAAATTGTTAGTATAAGAAGTAGGGATAATAACACCTATAATAGTTCTTGTACCATCAAATTTGGTCCCCACAGTAATTATATTAAAGCTATTATGAATCGGAACTGGCATATACTCTTAACAGATCAAGAAATAATTAATATATTAGGACCTAAACCTACATTTGTATACAAAATGGGCAGTAATTTATAAGAACTACTTGAACATGGCAACAAAAGATCAAAGAAGGAAATTGGACATACTGTCAAATGTGGGGCATGCCATCAATGCTTTGCCATAAATGAACAGATATATATATATAATTTTGAATAATATTAATAAAACTAAAATTATATTTAAACATGGCAATTGTAACACCAATATGCTAGTTTATCTTGTAAAATGTATGTCATGCCCATCCTATTATATAGGAAAGACAGAGAGAAAATTCAAAAAAAGAATATACTCTCACTTGTACAGTATTAGAACTAAGGATACTAAAAATGCACTGTACAAGCATATAATGAGTCAGGGTGAGGACCATTATTTTAAATTTGCTATATTAGAAAATCTGACTACCAATTCTAGAGGTGGTAATATAAAGAATCTATTAGCCTATAGGGAGTTGTGGTGGCAGTTGTTAACTGATGCCATCACACCACCCGGACTAAATGAATCTATAACTGGTAAATCCATTTTGGAGTTAGATAGGTGAGGTGTTTAATAATTCCTTCATACAAGCAATTGATATGAAATGTAATGATAGTTGGTTTACTTGTGATTTTGCATTTTAACATATCTTTTGTCTAAGGATAATACCAAAAGTTTTTAACATTTCATGTTATTTAATGCCTACATCTTTAAGAGATTTTGGCGCCAAGAATTGGTTATTTTAAAAATCTATCATTCATTGCATCAATGGTTCTGATGAAGCTCGCTGTGAGCGGGTGAAAGTGCTTAACTTTCATGCATTAAACGTGTTTTTTTAAACTATTTTGTGGAGTAGAATCCGTAAATATTAACAGTTGGACATATTGTTGCGAGTGGTTAGCGAAGGTTGCGTTTGGTTTCGCTGACAGTTTTTTATTTTACATTCTGAACGCTTATTTCAGTGGTGCTTATTGATTAATGGAAACACACACACACGCACACAGACACACACACACACACACACACACACACACATTTTTGTGTGTGTGTGTGTGTGTGTGTGTGTGTGTGTGTGTGTGTGTGTGTGTGTGTGTGCGCGCATACATAGATTATATATGAGATTACTGATGCCATGATCTGTTAGACTTTACCTTGTGTTAAAGCAACATGAATTACAAAATGTGTAATTTTGCCAACAAAAGATACTGCTGTTCACATGTTAGAATGCACACAAGTAATACACTGCTGGAGAAAACAATTAAGCCAGATTTATCACAAGAAATCCATTTTACTTCAACCTGCCCTTGAAAAAAACGTGCCTTGCACACCAAAAGTCACTGCTGTTTTTTTAATCATGATTTTTCACTAACAGAACAACACCTGCTGATTTTGTTTGCTCAGTTTAACTATAACTGCAATTTCATATCCAGAAGATGGAAACTTTTACTATTACAGTATTCTTGGACTCAGGCTTACCCATCAGTGACTCTGAGAACATTATTTTGTTTTTCTTCCTTTATAAAAAACATCATAGCTTGCTTTTGACAACTTTCTTTTATAATTAGAGCTCTTACTGCTGAATTATAACGTCACAATAGTCCCACAACTATATTTCTTTTCTCTGTAGTTTGGTGATTAACACACTTGTCCTTTTGTTGTATCGTCATTTGTTTTTCTGTAGCCTATATTTTGTATGTTTCATGGGTAGCCTGTTCCACAACATATATTTTTCATTCAGCAAAGGACTAATATAGTCAGAAAATGAAGAAGCACATTTGTGTGATATATTGAGTTGTTTGATACGCTATTCTCTCTGCCCAGCTCTAACTGGTCAATGTTATTTTTCTGCCTGTTTTATTTCAAAAAGGTCTAATGGGGCTCTCACGGGAGCGCATTTTTTTATGTTCATGTCAGTTCTCTAATGCACTCTGTGTACCACAGTGTGACCATAATTGATTTGTTTTCCATTTTGGTTCCTCTTCCACTCACTTTGAATGCTCATGGGATTGTATTCAGCTCCAGCTCTAGACAAATACTTTATCTTTTCATTTAATTTATTTCATAACTGAGCAAGCACACTGGATTTCACTTTCAGGGGTGACCCATAAGCACTGTCTGCTTAAATAACATTCTCAGGCAGTAGGCAAATGAAGGCTCACAAAATCAAACTGTCAACAGGAAACAGTTTAACAGCTCATAGTCCAAACCCTCTGCACTAACATCCAGATAAAATGGCAAAACACTTAACAAAATGCATATATGATGCCATAAATTATATATTAAATGTATGTTCAAGTTCAAGCGAGTCTCTCATTCTCTGGCCTCTGCTGAAAATACAGCTGACTCTGGTGAAGTGACTAGGCCTAATGCACTGGAAATACATGCTGAAATTTTTCTTTCATTAAAATTAAAGGTTTTAACTGTGTCTCAGAGTGCTAACTGTGGCTCCCTTCCCCACACTGAAAGACAACACTAGTAACACTTCAACTCTGCTGGGAATCGCTCTACATGACCAGCGATCCATGTTTCAACTATTTCTCACACTGCTAACCATGGCTCCCTTCCTCACACTGAAAGACAACACTACTGCCACTTCAACTCTGTTGAAAATCCCTCTACATGGCCAGCGATCCATGTATGTACTTACCACTTAATTCAACTGTGTCTACTGCTCCACTAAACATTTTTCCCTAGCCAGTCTAACACATCACTGAGTCAAATTCCAGTGTTCACACCATCCCCTGACTCATATCTCTTATCCTCCCTCTCTCCAGCTAACATTTATCTAAAAAATTATATTTGCCTCAGCTACTTTTCCTTCCAGTGTAGTCAACAATGTAGGAATGACCAATATCAGCCCTTGTTATACTCTAGCAACCTCAAAAAATATTGCAGCATTATTGTAGTCTAATTTAAACTAGAATCCTCCCTCCAAGATTGCTCTCTACTATTCATTAAAATAGCTTCCTACTCTCAACCACAGGTGCAGGAAAATATTCTTAGCTTACTGACTGCTTTTTCCTTCCAAAGAATTCTACTTCCAGCCTGCTCCATTGGATCACTGCAATCCCCTACCCTTCCCCCAGTTCCCATCCAACACCCACTGCGTCTACACTTATATTATTGGAACAGACGCACCTCTTTTCCAATCTACCTTTCAAGGCACACATACCATCCCTGCCATCGACGTCTTGAAAACTATTATTTTCTTGTCATCACAGCAGAATAATCAAAAAATACACACCCCAACAACTGGCCCACCTCCAAGTACACTTTTACTTCTTACTCCATACCTACTCAAATTAAGCTACACTCATTACAGATAATCATGACTCCAATCCACACACTCCTCATTAGTCTTCTAACAACATCCTACCTTATAACCTCCAACCAAGCCCATCAAATCACTTATATTTACTCCCCCACTCTGGCAATCACATTTCCAGCATGTACCCCCTTCACTAATACGTTAATATCATCTCACATATATAACAACTTTACTGAGTTTTTCTTATTCAAATACACTGACACACAAGTGTCCCCATATTTACACAACAAATATTCCAATCTACTAATAAAATTCAATCACCTATTCCATAGCAGATTAAACATAATTAGTCTAGCCGGTGACATTCATCCAAACCATGGCTCACAGCTCCAACAACCTACTCACTTCCCTCCCAAAGCCACCACTAGCTTCCATAACTCAATCATTCCACCTCACATTAAATCAGACCTTCTAGTCATAAATTTAATCCTAAGGAACATTCTTGACAAAATTTAAGATTTACAAGCTACCATCTCTCTCTACTCCCCAAACATTGTAATAATAACTGAGACCTAGTTAAAATTTCACATCAGTGACAGTGAGATCCTAACTAATGGATACAAAACACAAAGACTTGACAGAGCTCATAAATGTGGAGGCAGTGTTGCCATTATGTATAAAGACACTTTCACCCTGGAACACATAGAAAATACCCCCTAAACTCTTAAAATCAAAGCTACCAGTGTCTTGATTTCTGCTTAACTCTAACAAAAGCATTATAATTGTAGTGGCCTATATCCCCCCTCCCCTGTTGACAACATATCTACAAATTATTATGCTGGTTAGCTTCCACCTTCTGACAAGAAACTATTATATTAGAAGACTTCAGCCTTGACTGGTCTTCCTTCACATCCCAAAACCCAACCAATCATATTAATCTCTTTGGCTTCTCCCAGTTAATGTCCACACAAAAAGGAATTGATAAATACAGCAACAAAAAAATCCATACTAGATTGGTCTATTTCAAACAGACCCTCACTATGCCACCAATCAAGGTCCCTCCCAGACACCCATAGTGACCATATCCCCACCCACCTCATCAGGCACTGAACAACCACCCAGAAAAATATCATATATACAAACACATCCGAAACAAAACAAAATGTTCCCCTGAAACTTTCAACTTCCTGCTCAAATAATGTCACTGAAGCCACTCTAAAACATATTCAGCTTGATATTGTAGTCCAGTATTTCAATAATAAATTCCTAAACATCATTAATACCCTGGCTCCCCTTAGAAGAGTTTGCAGAAAAGCAAGACCAATTCCATGGCTAACAAAGGACACCAAGCTTCTCATAAAACAGGGAGACTTAGCCTGAACCCCCTACTTAAGCTCCAAAAAACAAATTGCCCTGCAACAATATCATCACCTTAGAAGCACATCAAAAACACACACAAAAATGAAAAAAAAAATATTATACATCACTACATCAACAACAATGTCAGAACAACCCCCAAAAATTCTGGTCCTCCATTAAGCAACTATTGACCCCTGGTCACAGCACAACCCCAACCCCACCCTCCCAAATGCCACTGAGGCCATATCAACCCAATTTAACTTATACTTCACAAACTTAATACTGTCCATACTAAACAATGAAAACAACACCCTGCTAATAATTCCCACTAACACACCTTCTCATCCCAGTTCCTTTACCATTAAGTCAATTCAAACAAGCTATATTAAGAAACTCCTCAACAAACTGAAACCTTCTTCACTCACTGCAGACCTACTCCCTAATGCATTTTTTAAAGTTTGCAGCTGAGCCCATCTCCTACTACCCTGTCTCCCTTTTAATAAACTGTTCCATCTCTGAATAATACAGTGGATATAAAAAGTGTGGACACCCCTGTTAAAGTGCCAGGTTTTTGTGATATAAAAAAATGAGACCACAATAAATCATTTCAAAGCTTTTTCCACCCTTAATGTGACCTATAACCTGTACAATCCAATTGAAAAACAAACAAATCTGTTTGGGGAAAACATATAAAAAATAAAAAAGTTTATAATGAGCTGGTTGCATAAGTGTACACACCCTTGGACTAATACCTTTTGATTTAATTACAGCATTCAGTCTTCTTGGGTAGGAGTCTATCAGCATGGCACATCTTGACTTGGCAATATTTGCCCACTCTTCCTTGCAAAAGTGCTCCAAATCTGTCAGATTGTAAGGCCATCTCTTGTGCACAGCCCTGTTCAGGTCACCCCACAGATTTTCTATTGGATTTAGGTCTGGGCTCTGGCTGGGCAATTCCAAATCTGTAATTTTCTTCTGGCAAAGCCATTCTTTTGTTGATTTGGATATATGCTTGGGGTCATTGTCATGTTGAAAGGTGGAATTCCTCTTCATCTTCAGCTTTCTAGCAGATGCCTGAAGGTTTTGAGCCAAAAGTGACTGGTATTTGGAACCGTTCATAATTCCATCCACCTTGACTAAAGCCCATGTTCCAGCTGAAGAAAAGCAACCCCAAAGCATGATACTGCCACCACCATGCTTCACCATGGGGATGGTGTTCTTTTGGTGATGCAAAGTATTGTTTTTGCACCAAACTTACCTTTTGGAATTGTGGCCAAAAAGTTCAACCTTGGTCTCATCAGACCATAACATATTTTCCCACATGCTTTTAGCTATTAGCTGGGCCTGGATGTTTTTCTCTGTAAGAAAAGGCAACCCTACCCCATAGTCCAGACATATGGGGAATATGGGAGATTGTTGTCACATATAGTACATAACCAGTACTTGCCAAAAATTCCTGCAGCTCCTTCAGTGTTGCTGTAGGTTTCTTGGCAGCCTCCCTGACCAGTTTTTGTCTTGTTTTTTCATCACTTTTGGAGGGACGTCCAGCTCATTGCAACGTCACTGTTGTCCCATATTTTCTCCACTTTTTGATGACTGTCTTCATAGTGTTCCATGGCATTATCAATGCTGTGGAAATTTTTTGTACCCTTCTCCTGACTGTTACCTTTCAACAATGTCCATGCATTATCTAACCTTCACTGTCTCTACCACCCCAGATAGCTTTATATCCAATTATACCTACTGTAATTTTTCTACAGTATCAGGAATTTTTATTTTCTGCTCAAGTTTGTAATAGTTATATTAGCTCATGCTAACCTTACACTAATTAATTTCTAGTAGTCTCTGTATGTATGTATAGTCAGTTATAATGCTTATCTAGTGTCAATTTCTGTTTCTGTATCTAAAGTTGTATTTTTATCTACTGTTAATTATTTATTTATTTTTTGCTATTGTATAGATGATCATATTGATATCATATTGTTCAACTATTTGTTTTTCTGCACTGAATGTGGAGCTTTTCTCCCCAGGCTTCCGCTGTAAATGGACATGTGTCCAGTCGGACTATCGTGGTAAACAAATATAAAATAAATAAAAATAAAAACAATGAGATCCCTTCGATGCGTTGTAAGCTCTCTGCGAACCATGGGCTTTGCTTTAGCAGGCAACTGAGTAAATGTCAAGAAAATCCTACTAGGACAGCTGGACTTTATTTGGGGTTAATCAGAGCCTCTTTAATTGATGGCAGGTGTGTACCCAAGAGGACTGAATACTGTAATTAAATCAAAAGGTGCTATTAGTTTAAAGGTGTGCACACATAACAAAGTATTAGTTTAAGGGTGTGCACACATAACAAAGTATTAGTTTAAGGGTGTGCACACATAACAAAGTATTAGTTTAAGGGTGTGCACACATAACAAAGTATTAGTTTAAGGGTGTGCACACATAACAAAGTATTAGTTTAAGGGTGTGCACACATAACAAAGTATTACCCCGGGATTCATGAAGCTTGCGCCAGGCGCACGCATAGCGTAGGCATTATAACGCCAAATATGGCCGCCGAGCGATTCAGGTACGACCCAATTCCACGTGCACTACTGGCGTACGCCACATCTGCGCAGCCCCCGGCGTAGGTATGCAAATCACCCTATGTGCAGTGTTGCACCATGCAAATGAAGGCATATAGCGATTCATGAAGTGGTGCAGGCGTAGCGTAAGCCCACGGAAATGTAAACCAAAAAACACAGTTTACATTTTCCCAAACATAACATCGGAGCTATGGAAGAGGGCCAGACCCAGGTATCACAACGTGAACATATGCCAATGGCGAAATACACAGCCAATGGCATAAGAAAAGATGCACAACGCGTATATAACAACATTTAATGTCATGTCCACAGTAACGCACAGCAGAACCACAGGGCATGTGTGCGGAAGCTGTAACATAAAGAAATAATATAAAAATGTCATAAAATCGCAATGTAATAGAAATCAGGTTTACAGCATAACACACAATGGTAGGCATGGAACACCAAAACCAAGGTGCAAGGGTTGCTAAGGGCTTGCGATAGTGTTCGGCGCGGTAACTATGAATTAGCAGTCAATGCCATGCAAATGAGGCAGATAATACTGAATCGCAAATGTCCCGCTGGATGAAGGTTGTACCATACGGTGCAACGGTATAACACAGAGGAGTGGCTCAGAGGAGATACATGATATCAGCAGAGGGGTGTGCCACCATAGCACTAAGCACATTAGAGCATTGTAAATCTGGCCTGTCCGTTGCTAAGCAAAGCTGCAGGACAGGGGTGGGGAGGAATCGTTTAGCTGAGAGCACACATGGTGGCCAAAAGCGCATGTGTACGAGGATGGAAACGTGCCCAAAACCCAGTAATCAGATGCACGGGCCACAAACAATAGCATAAACAGGAAGGACAGGGGAAGAAAAGAAGGAAATGCGGAAGTAGGGTAATTGGAGTACTAATGAGCAATCAACACCAATCAACCCACGAAGGCCAATCGACGGCAGCTGACAAGTCCGCTTGCAGAAACCTGCAAAACAGGATAGGGGAGGCATGTGAATGCAAAGAAAGGAGGGGAGGTATTGGATTGCAAAGATAGGAGACCTGACATAGCAGAGCGAAGCAAACCGACAGCAGACCGGCAGTAGCACACATAACGCAAGATACGCCAGGTCCAGGAAAGCACAAATGAAAGTAGGCTGCAGGATGCACACCAGAAAATGGTAGGTGCAACACGCAGAAATGTAAAGGGAAGGTCAAGAGGTAATCCACGGCAGGCAAATGTAATTCAACACCAAAGGCACCACAATAGTAGTCCCGGCAGTAAAACACATAACGTAACCTGTAGCTACGAACATACATACACACCCTATGACATCATCGGTGTTCACAGCACAATAGTATAAAGCGTGTAAGCACCCAACACACACCTGTGTATTCCCAAACACCGCACCATACGTGTAAACACATGGGGAACTTTTAAAATGTACATGTTGGGAGCTGCCATAGCTGTGATTCATCAGCATGTGTCAGAGACTGACGGTGTTGTTGAGGATGATGCCGACAACCACCGCAGGCCTCGGAGGAGAAGGAGAATGTTCAGACCAAGGGTAACTTACCAGGGGCTACATGACCTGGAGATAGTAGAGCGTTACAGGGTGGACAGGGACATCTTACAGCAAATAGTGGAGCTGTGCCGGCCACACTTGAGAACCAGAAACAACAGAGGGGAACCCATACCAGTAGACACGAAGGTATGTGTAAGCCTGCGAATACTGGCCACAGGTACCTTTCAAAGGCCAACTGGAGATATAATGGGTATCTCACAGGCATCAGCATCCAGGGTACTACACCAGTTCCTGGATGCCATGTTACCACATGCTAATGAGCAGATATAATTCCCCAGAACTCAGGAGGAGTTGGCCAGCAATATGTGTCACTTCCACCATGTGGCACAATACCCGGAGGTACTGGGTGCGATAGACTGCACGCACATACAAATCAAGTTACCACCCAGTGAGCAGGGTATGCGCTACATAAACCGTAAGGGATTCCACTCCATCAACTGCCAGGTTGTGTGCAATGCCCAGGGCATTATCATGGATGTGTGTGCTGGCAGCCCTGGAAGCTACCATGACTCCCATATCTGGCATGCCTCACAGCTGTATCAGGTATTTGTCAGGGGGGACATCCCACAGGGCCATCTCGTGGGGGATGCTGGCTATGCACTGGAGCCGTGGATGATGACTCCCATCAGAAATGCACACACACCCGTGCAAGAACGCCATAATGAGGCACACGCACAAACCAGAATCATCATAGAGCGTGTGTTCGGGATGCTGAAATCATGGTTCCGGTGCTTGGATACATCTGGTGGAGCCTTGCAGTACTCTCCAGGCACGTGTGCCCACATCATCATAGTATGTGCCATGCTACATAATATGATCCTGCAGAAGCAGCTGCAACAGGGACAAAATGGTGAAGGCACTCATGGCCCACCGCAATTGCCAAGGCCAGTACAGGCACAGAGGGATACAGACCATGAACACACTGTGCCAGCCCCAGTAGGCAGATGGAGGCATTCACAATATGCCTATGCCTTGGCAAAGAGGGAACGTATAGCACATACTCTGACCATGTAGGCCCTTATGGACTGACACCTCTCCACCTGCACACACAGTAAAATGGATGGCACACAAACATGACCACCTGTAGATTGTAATGTATAGGTGGCCCAATGTGTGACTCCTACATAGGCAGCCCTCAAACATTGTAAACACAACAGCCAGTGCAACACAGAATGCCAACACCTGAACAGTACATGAGTCCTACAGCATATGGTGGTGCTGTGTGTCTGTCACGTTCCCCGCCA
This sequence comes from Protopterus annectens, assembly GCF_019279795.1. Lineage (NCBI taxonomy): Eukaryota > Metazoa > Chordata > Ceratodontiformes > Protopteridae > Protopterus > Protopterus annectens. The sequence continues at coordinate 111,670,768 of NC_056728.1, read as the reverse complement.
GATATATATATATATATATATATATAGATATATATATATATATATATATATATATATATATATATATATAGATATATACATATATAGATATATATATATGTACACATATGCATATATATGATACAGATAGAAGGGGCAATAGAGGGATATATGGTGATATAGATGGATTCAGCAATATCTGCAAATATGATAGATAGACCAACAACAGTCATAACATCATGGAGGTACAAATAAATAGGATACCACCAACCAAGGAATGTGTAACATACCGACATGGGTAACCACGAGGCTGAAAGACCGATAGAAAACAGTACCGGAACAGTACATCCGCGAGTAATAGTATGATGATATGAAGGGACGGTTAGTCACCGCTGACGGTGTCGTGGTCCACGTAGGTACTGTGTTCAACTGAGTCTGTGAGTGCTGTGGTCTGTGTAAGTGTGCGTCGAGGGTGCCGTGTGCGTTTCTGTGTGACTGTAATGTGTGTGTGTGTCCGCAACATGTGTATGTTGGTGCCAAGTCAGGGGCAGACCAGTATGGTAGGTGTGGGTATAGCTAGATGTAGGCATATGGTAACTACCTGTACCACAGTAGGAGGGACATCCCCACCCTGGGCAGGTGTTTCCTGACATAAAACAGTACAAAGGGCAAATGTCCGAGATGGTAGGACATAAATATGTCCCATATATAATGTAACAGTCGTATTTAATAGTCATGCCTGTATGTAAGAAACTTAAATGTCACATGCAATATGATAGGTATCCAAAGTCACAAAACAATAGGTATGTAGTGAGGATAAAAGTATGTGCTACCTGTGTACTGACCGTGGCCACATGTTGGCCTGTAAACACCGCTTTGTGTCCCGCAAGTGTCCAACAATGACCATATGATAAGGTGGCAACCCATGGCAAACAGGCTCTTTTAACAACACAACCACAATGACTGCAAATATCTGGGACAGAAATACAAGGGATAGCTGTCACCTACACATATCCCCTGATATATCGCTGCAATTACGGAGGTATACAAGTAGCAAGCTCACCTGCAGACGATATAGAAACCAATTAACAATGGCCCAACGTACAATCCCATAACATAAGTCTACTAACTGTTAGCTCTCTAATCAGGGACGGAGCCCACACACATATATACGGATTATGTAGGAATGCAAGGCCCACAAACTGTATATGTTACGTACAACCACCGACATCCCCCACACTAGAAACTAAAGCAATACAAACTGTAATAGCAGCACATACATCCAGTCAGTCAATTACATCTGCGGAACCCTCAACATACCGTGTGGGAGACACAATTAAAGGTGACATGCAAAATTGCAGGCGTAGTATAATGGAACAAACAGCCATGTTACAGGTATTGATTGCAATACTCCGTTATCAGATGTCGGGATGACAGGTACACCCACATGTTGAACCAAATACTCTACCTGTCACACACAATCCACGGGGGACATGAATCCAAACTATACTTGTCTCCATGCATAAAAGTTGCAGTTACACATAACAAAACACAATACAGACCGTCTCCCCGAAGGTAGGGCAAATAGGCAACGCCCAAGTGGAGAATCCAATTATACCCCACTGTCGCTGCGTAATTGGTGAATGGAGTAGCTGCACAGCTGATATGCAAGTAATTAGTCACTCAGGAACACCAATTGGCAGGAAGAATCCACATGTTTCAGGTATCGACGTATATAAGGATGACTCGCCAGACATTCAAACCATATGCTCATACCGAAAAACATTGGAAACACTGTGAGAGAGATAGAATTGAAATGCCGTAATGACGACAAGGTATGTAGAACGCCCGATATGTAAGGTTATGTATAGCATGATCTGTATTAACTAGTTTTACTGTATGTATAGCCTGGTTTGCATTAATTAAACGTGTCCGCAATGCATAAAGTGGGGAAAGGTATTTATGTAATGATGTCTTGCTGAGCATACTAACGCTTGTAGAATCTGTGCGTCCAGCAGTGGGACACAAGGTACATAGCACAGACACCAGAAGGGATGCTACATGAGGCCATTACACAGAACAATGCCATACAACCCGCCATCAATGGTAGGGTATGTCCAACAAGGACGTGCCATAGCAGGGGATAATATATGTTGATCTACTGTCACAGCACGCATGTGTATGGGCAAATAACGTTAGTGACATATGTAAGGTGGTCCCGCTGAGCAAGTATGCTTTGCATCATGGGATACTATGTGAAATATGTGTAATGTATAGTATTATAGGTAGATATGACAGATATTCAACACAGCATAACAGGCATAACATTCATACCACAGGTACCGTCTATCCGTATGTACAATAACAGGATACATATGGCCTGTAGGTATGGGACATAGTAATAGCATGATACCTAATCTAAATGGAAGGGCTACCAAGTAACCATGCACAAAGGACAAGTAATAGCTGCACAGGTGCATAGTGGGATACTATGCAGTCTGTCAAGTCCATGTGTAAGCACAACTACAGTGTTCACACTAGTGGCACCTCTCCAGGGTAGTGCCCTGTGAAGAGCAGAACCAGGCGACACCTGCACCACTGCACAGTACAGCCACTGCAGTGATCCCAGGCCTACATGTGTCTCCCAAACACCAAGGGAGGTATCACATGAACAGTGCTACTGAGTGTCCCTACGTGATGTACTGAGGACTTATGTTCCACAGCATGGTGAGTGTCCAGTCTGGGAATGTAACCCAGAAGCACATCCCACTCATTGTGGTGTGTGTGCACATATCCATGAGCATGTTGCTCACAGTGGCCACTGCTTATGTTGCGTATGAGGAGTATATCCATCAATAATGTTGTGGACATGGGTCCTGTCTGATCAGCAGAGGTCACCCCTGAGTATGTAGTATGCAAATGTGTACAGATGTGGTGTCCGTAGTGCATCCGCAAATCAACACTGTCGGAGCTCAGTAAACATCATGGTGTGTTAATGTTGTGGCATGTAAAGCTGTAGCTGTTGTGTAAGGTACACCCTAAATGGGGTGGTGTACCCTTGAATGTGTGTAGATGTCATGTATTCAGAGGTACAATGGGTGCCTATGTACCAGTTACACACCCAGTACAGATAGGTGTGGCCACGTAGGAGGATATCCATGCCACAGTGGCAATACGGTAACCACAGGAGTGCGTGCGACATATGTGTGTACTGCAAACATGTACAATGTGATATGTATGTAGGGGACCACCATCCATGTGATAGTCAGTGGGTGAATGGTGTAATGCAAAGGTGATGTGCATGCACCTTGTGTCATGCAGCTTGCTGCCATGATAGTCATATTATGTATCTGTCACAGCGACGTCCGTATGGTTGGAGTCAGTATAAGCTGGTGGAGCAATCATGGCGCTTGGTATGTAGGGGTTCTAAAGCCAGGCAGGGAAAGTGCCCTGTGCCAGCCTGTTCCACAGGGAAGCATATACATAACATGAAGGGCCCTATGACTGAGGACCGTGGTATGCCAAAGTACCCAACATGTAGTAGGTACTATGGTATGCTGGCTTCACTGTGTGTCTTGTCCATGAGCCACATAGAATAACATCGTGAGACACAGGGTATGATGTGCAGGTGGATGTGTATGTTGTCAATACCAGAATGGGGAATGGTGCTGAAAGGCAATGAGAGGACAATGTAGGATGTGTGGACTCCCGTACCATCAGCAACTGCCCTGGTAACTGTATGAAAGGAGTCCACCATGTGTAGGGGCCATGCTCTGGCCTTAACAAGCCCAACCCGGGTGGCAGCAGAGGACGGGAGACCAACAATGTCTCTGAGAATGACGTCCCTGATGATGTGCCCCATAGCCACGCAGAACAGTCCAGTCAGGTGTGTAGGACTATAGTCCCACTTGTGCAATGTGGTGCCACCTGTGTGTAGTGTGATAAATGCTGCCGTGTCCATTCATGGTCTACAATGTCTGAAACAAGGCTATTACTGAATATGGTGGCCTAGTGGTGAGACATGTAATACGAAGGTTGGTGGACATCACAGCCTGGGACGTTGGAAGGTGACATGGGGCCAGTGTCCCAGGACACATAGAGTGTAGGTCAATACTCTGTAGGTGTGACCACAGGGACACCACAATGTTCATGTATGGATTGCGGCCCTGTAGTGAGTGAGAGGGTGTACTGTCAGCATTGAATCCATCCTCCAGCATGTTGCCAACAATTCCTGGGTCTGCAATGTTCCTGAGTGACTGTTGTATGTGACAGCAGATGTGGGTGTTGCCATCGAATACTGACATACCACCATAAAGCCTGGTGGTACACCCTGGAATGTGTGGCAGTCATGTTTACATAGCTAGTCTGGGAGTATGTGATGAGGGACCCTGTGGCCCCACCACGGCTGACCAGTGAGCCACCCCACACATGGGAATGTACACCACTGTGCAACAGCCTACACCTGTTGTTGTACATCATATGTCCGTGGAACATGACCACCAGAGTGGCGTCTGTTATCTGGTGTGTACCATCATGGCTCTGTGTGGAATAGCATGATCCATGCAGTTGTGTACATGCTAATTAAGTGCACTGGGGTATGTGTCAGCATTTGTATGTGCATTGTCCATCTGCACGGGTGTCATGATGTCAACAACCGCTGTCAGCAGACGTCTGTAGTAGGTGTAGTAGTACACATGTACTGTGTATGCTGTGATGGGTGTGTTTCCGGGATGTGGCTAACACGGTAGATTAGCATATGTTCGGAATCTACCAATGAAGGGATAACCCCAGGTGTGTAACATCAGTCACATGGTGGTAGTGTCCATGCCAAGGGTAATGTAGGTCCTGGAGGTGGTGTGTATGTGTTGATCCAGCTGAGTGGAGGGTATGACTCATGGATGTGTCGGTACATGAGTGGCTATCCCAGTGAAGCGTGGGGTAGTGTCAGTCACACATCAGTAGTAGCTGAGGCCCATTGTCCACTATACCACCATAGAAGGTATGTTACCTGTGGGGTATGATGTTGACTCTGTCGCTTGTTACAATGTGTATAGCGGTCCCGGACACAGTTAGTTGCACGTGGAGCACCTCTGATGCATTGTGCTAAGCAACTTGCCAGGATGTGTGACAACATAGTGGGATATGGGAACCCCTCAGCTGTGGGTGTGCCGGTCCAGGTATGTGCCTGGAAGGTATGGTCCGTCTATAGCCTGTCATTGCAGGTGTGCTCTGCAGAGCCTACAGGCAGGTCCCAGTCACTGCAGAGATGTTGGAGTGGTGCATTATAAGGTGTGCCTTGCCTGCGTGCGTCACAGGGGAAGATGCAAGCAATGTGTTACATGACCCTATGTCGCGCATGCCAGTTACCGCCCTGCCGGTGACAGTTATTGGAAGCTGTGCAGGACAGGCAGTATAGAAGCAGCAAGAGCCTAGCATGTGAGCTGTACTCCCAGGGCCGACAGGTGCAAGTCATCTGTGCCACAGCATTGTGTTTGACCAGGACAGTCATAGCGGACACATACCACATGCCTGTGGAATGACAATACGAGCATAGGCAACTGTTGCAGTGACACAGTCGGTCACTGTACAGTGGTATCTTGTCCGGACAAATGCAAAATGCTCCCCAGGGCTAGGCCCACACCCTCAGGGCTATAAAACTGGTGAGCTATTGCACGTCCCTGCACACGTATTCTGTGAAGTGGCATCACAGGGCAGTCACACTAACATGGCGAATGACAGACATATCGTACCTGGTGAGGTGTGGCATGGGTGCATAGGTTATGTTGCAGAAGCAGTTACCCGACAGCAAGATGTAAGCGAATAATGCCTTGTGTAGCCTGCTGTGTGGAACTGCAGTGTGACACCCTACAGAGTCAGCTATGACTGGTGTGTTGTGAATGTTATAACACACTATTGGCTGTATGTGGTGGGCACACATGAGTCTGTGGGCTATATGCTGGTGATGTTGTCTTCCATGATGGGGGCTACCTCTGGTGCCTACAGTGAGTATGGAGACGTACTGCACAGGTTGTCCTCATAGGTGTGGCCAGTGGTGTAGATTATGCGAGACAATGTGATGGGTGGGGTGTGTTGCGAATGTTACACATCCCCAAATGACTGTCAGGTGCAGTCAGGGTTAGTGACAGCATTACCCCCAGCCATAGCTGTCATCCTCCTGTCCCCAAAATGAGGAACATTAGCCCTAATACAGTGTGACAAATGGGCGAAACGTGGAACACTTACAACTGGCTTACTAACAGCGTCAACTAGGAAGGGCATATGATGGCTAAAATAGGCTGGTCTTATGTATAAAACAGATATTCCAATGAATTAATATGATTCTCATCTATCTAGCCATGGCTAGCAGGTAAACTATGTACAACAATGAATGTGTGGCGTACCCTTCCAATGTGGAACCTTGAGGAATATGCACCTTTTTATAACCACAAATGAGGTATGTTCCCCGTAATGAGGTACACCTGAGAGCTATGGCCCAGCACGGCTGCAGACGTGCATCCCCTACAGGCTGTAGTGCCGTATGTTGGGAAGTGAGCATTGAATGTGTACATGACACAATTGCTCTATTGCCACATGTATGACATATCCCTCATATAGACAGGCAGTAGCACTGGTATGTGACAGTTGGACATGCCTGCATATACAACCATGTCCCACAGGATATGTGCGTTACGTGTGTACAACAGCTGTCGTACCTTAAGCAAGCTGGGAAGTGTAGGACAGCAAGTGTACCTGTAGGAAGTGGTGTGGAATGGGCGCTATAGTAATCAGTAGCTCATGACATGCTCACATGTAACGAACAAGTGCCTAGCATGACCATACAATACAGATAGGGTGTTGGATAATATCAACCCACAAGAGGTGATGACAGTCATTTAGGGTGGCACCGCACTATAACCCTGCTGAGTATGGTGTGCATGTCCATGAACCATTAACACTGTAGATGTTAGCAGTACAGATGTACAAGATAGCACAGATATCTGATTACAAATACCTTTGCATGTCAAAGGTGTGTTCCACCAGTGGCCTGTTGACAGACCCACAACTACAAAAGGTGAAACAGTGACATGTGCACAGCACATCTGTGCCAGATACAGTAGAACAGGGTTAATGTGTTGTACCCCACCCACATTGTAGCCCATACCACACAGACAAATGTTAGCCATCTGTATATGTGAGGCTGTGAATGGCCATGACCTATCAGTTTAGCTGTGTCAGTGTTGTGAACAACATACAGAATGGGCTGTGTTTGTGAGGTGTGTCACATATGTGCACAGTCTGATGGATGATACCAGCAGTGTCACCGCTAGGTGAACATCCCTGTACCCATAAACTGCTACCTAGGCTGTGGTCAACATTATGGACACTGTGTAAGGGATGGTGCTGTGCAGTGCAGCCCCGACATGGTGACGTCTCCAGGCCCATTAGGTAGTCATCTGGGGTACCATGTCATGTCAGGGTGCCATCCATGAGCATGGAGATCACTGGCCAGGCATATACAGCACTGTGGTGACCAATATTGGATCACATACCACCTGTAAGGGGTAATGGCTATGCATGGATGTGTGAGAACAGCCTTCACAATCCACACCTCCACTATGCAGCATGCCATCTACCTTGCAGAAGGACATTTGCTACACCATGATGATGGACATGTTACATGTCCATATCCTGATCTATATGACATATGTCATGGACAGCCACCGTTCTAATACTAGGATCGCCACAGGCTGGACAGATCCCTGTGCCATACATGTGACATACTCCTGCCATACCATGCAACCCTGTCCATCAAAGCTGCAGATGTCATCCCAGTCATACATGGTGTGATGGCCGCATGGTAGATGTACTATCAACTGACTGGATCAGTAATGTGGCACTGATGCAGCTTGCGGTGGCACAATGGCCGTCTGTAACAGCGTGGAAACCATGCCCACACATGCTATGGTTGATGACCAACCCTGCGAATGTCGTCTGACTATCCATTGTCCCATGTCTATCACATGTGTAATACAGGCAATCTGTGTCAGGATGTTGAACAGTTGTACAGTGCTGTGTAGATGTATATGGCAAAACACATGCATGTACAGGTGTCCATGCGTATGTGTACATTGTCACTGCTCAAGTCCATTCCGGCTGTGTCTGTGTTGATATGTGACATATACACAGCATCCAGGTCAACAGTAGTACCGTGGACACATCGAGGCATGTGCAGATAGGTAAGAACACAAGTGCAGGCAGATAGACATGCCCACAGCAAGACAGCATTTACATGGAGTATGAACACTGTAATGAGGCGACACACATATATGGTGATGATATCCAATGCATAATGGGTGTGACATGTGTGACACAAACACGTCAGTCATGTCAGTGTCATGGTGCTTTGCAAAGATAACTGTGCAGATGCAGTAGATGCCATAGAAATGTATGTGCAGCAGTATCTCTGTACATCTCTGAAACTGTGACCTGTCACCATCATTATGTTTTACAGATAATGCCCCATACACGCCTCCCAGCATACACCCACCAGGAGGATGATGTCCTCATCCCACTGCTCCATGACAACTATGACTTGTTGTTCAGCCATGTGCCACAGCATGCCCAGCAGCGGGATGACTTGAGGCAGGATCTATGCAGGAGGGTGAACGATGTGGGTGGCCATAACCGCACCTACCAGCAGGTGCGCAGACACAGCATGGACCTGATACGACATGCAAAACAGCGTGCCACTGCAATCGCCAGGGAACAAGGTGGAACAGGTGGTGGGCCACCAACCCAGCCCCCACTCACACACACCGAGGAGCTACTGGCCAGTCTGGGGACACCCAGGGAACAGTATCCAGAAACACTAGCTGCCATCGTGGAGGTGTGTGTCTCCCAACCAATGAGCCTGGAGTTGCCTGGTAAGTCAGTAATGCACATATGGCTATTATATCCCATGTAGTTGCATGTGTCACTGTACATAATGTAAAGTAACAACATATGCCAGGTATGTGGACACACATGCTGCATAGTACAGTATGCTACGTTGTTTATGCACACATGTGCATACTATATGCTATTACACAGGTGAATGTGTGCACATGCACAGTGCAACCTGTGGCTGTCATATAGTCATGGATAATGTACATACTGGTGTGTCACCCCTATACAGGTACCTCTGGCGTGCTGTACAGACATGGGTCCATTGCAGGTGAGACTGTCATCAGTATCAGGCATGTTACAGTGTAGATCTATTTGCCATGTGGCCAGTTAACACTTGCACACCTGATGTTTGTTCCAGTTGCGATATGCAGGTCGCACCAACATGCATTCACACACGCCACCCATGTGCAATATATGCAAACGTCATGATACACAGACCTGAAACCACAGTACATGTCATTGCGACATGTGTGGTCAGCTGTGCATACAATGGTGGAGGTGTTCTACAATGGAGGCATATGTAGTATGCATTGGAACAACATGTGTGGTATGCACACAGTTCCACACAGTGAGCTGTGATATGGGCAGCCCACAAGTGTCACCATTGTGTCATATGCCCCCGCATTGGGTGCACACATTGTGATGTGCCACCAGACATGTCCCAGACATGTAGTGTCCTGTCTGCAATATTGTCACACTATCACATGACCTATAACCCACATACCAAACATACAACCCGTTGTCTGCATAGACCTGTGGAATGTGACATATCTGACATGTATGGGTGTATATCATATGGGACAACACAGACATGTGGAGAAGATGCCCATCACACACAATGGCCACCACATGTGCACACATGGCCATGGGGGATGGCCTGAGACATATAGCCACACAGTACATGGGATGTGTATACACCCTGTTGCACATTGTCCACACATGGTCCAATTATAGCCCTTGTTGACCGATTATACAGTTGATGTGGTACAGTGGACAACCTAAAAGCTTGTGCACAGCTACTGGAGGTGTCACTGAAGTCTACCATATACGATCTGTCGAACATCATGACTGTGTTGCAGTTATGGCTATGCAATGTGCACACATTATGCATTCTACAGCAACATACATGCCTCATGTTGCCATACAATGGCACAGTGTCTGTACTTCACACTGTATAGCAATGTAGATGGCTCACACTACCCTCCCGTGCTCATGCACATTTAATAAACATGCATTCTATCTGTAGGGCATACACACAACACTGCAATGTGAAGCCCATTATGATGCTGTACATGTGTCAGGACACCATTGTGTCAAACATGTATGCATGTTAATGCACATGTCAGCAGATTACATGTCAAGGACACGTCAGACGTGTACTGTTATCCTGTTCTGGCCCACATGGTGTATCACAGAGATGCATGCATACTACCATGATTGTGTGACCTGCATGGCTACTGATATGACACCTGCTTGCTGTAGTGTGCACCCCAGGGAGGTATGCTTACTAACACTATTAATGTCTGAGCTGCATGCCCTCTGCTCTATCGCAGGCATGCTGCATGCCATCTGACAAATCACATGCATGGTGTGTCTGTGTGTGTGTCTGTGTGTGTGTCTGTGTGTGTGTGTCTGTGTGTGTGTGTGTCTGTGTGTGTGTCTGTGTGTGTGTGTGTCTGTGTGTGTGTGTGTGTGTGTGTGTGTCTGTGTGTGTGTGTGTGTGTGTGTGTGTGTGTGTCTGTGTCTGTGTGTGTCTGTGTGTGTGTCTGTGTCTATTGTACTTTACAGTATTTCTTTGCATTCACAGGTGATGTAGGTGCGTTACCCTCCTGCGGTCCATCTGATGTTAGTGTCCCCACAGATACTAGCGGTGATAAACATATGCATGAGGTACAGGCAGGGTTGTCAGGGGCTGAATCTGTGCCAATGGTTACCATCCCAGCTATGTCCTCCTCTTCCCCGCACACAGTTCTGCTGCCAACACATACCACATCACCGGTGGCCATAGAGGAAGGACAGTCAGCGTCTGTTGGCATGGGACAGGAACATGTGGTGGTTACAGAAGGTGTGTCTGCACACCATGGTGTCAGTGTAATGACTGCAGATGTGCCACACAGGCATGTGGCCGGTGCTGCTCGTAGGAGGACCTCTGGCAGACATGCACCTGCAGGACAGAGCGCAGCAGCTGGTATCACCAGACGCATGTTCCAGACTGTAATGGCGGCACAGGCACATGCTGAATGGCAGAACAGAGAAGGGCAGAGGCTGCAGAGGGCTGCTATCCACACCCTAAATGACAACATCCAGGCATTGGCGAATGCTCAACAGCAGATTGCTAATGTTCTGGATAGGCGACTCGGTGAAATGGTCAGTATCCTTGACCAAGGCATGGCAATCCGCGAGCGGGAGCTGTCTGTGCTGGAACACCTGGTAGGAGTGAGGCGTAGGCCAAGTGGACGTAGGCCAGCAACACCACCTAGTGTAGGTCGACGTGACCGTGCCATCTCACATGCCCGCTCCCATAGTTCCGGTAGCAGTAGCAGTGCAGCTGCTGCTGTGCTGTCAACACCAGGACACAGCAGGCCACGTGGACGTGGCCCTGGATGGTCTCAGCGGGGACACGTTTCCAGCGGACATGTGTTGTCAGACAGTAGCCACTCTGTACCTCCACCTGGTAGTGCCCGTGCAACCCCAGGCAGGCACAGGTCACGTGGACGGATACAGTGAGCTGTACAACCTGCACTGTACAATCTGGGGCTGTCAATTATACCCCGTGTAGGCATCACAAATGGCAGAACTGTGTACACACATACATGCACACAGCAAACACAACTGTAGGGCTCCACAACACCCACATGCATTCTGCACAGATATGTCCAGTCAACTCACCGGCCCTTACACACACACACATGATGTTATCCATTGGTGCAGCCTATGCCCCTGGCAAACATATCACCCTGTGCATATGATGAAGCCTGTGCCGCATCCCTGCCATCCAGACCATCGGTGCAGGGTTATGCACAAATATTCTGATGCACAGGGTGAACAGCATAGTGAGAGGTGTGTATGCATAGTGAGGGATGTGTATGTTGCAGTGGTTGTGTGTGAATACTGAGTTGTGTATGTGACAAAGGTTTGTGTACTGTCGACATGCACCGGTCACACCATGTAGTGCAGGTGCAGCATGCATTGTGATGTGTTCACGGTATGTGTCTCAGTTACATCTGTAGCAGCATGTTTGTTGTGATACCCTGGTTCCCTCCTATGGTGTACTTGCATGTGCCTACAGGTAGCAGTGTTTGCAGTCCCCCACGTGTAACTGTGGAGTACACACAGGCACGTCTGGCAATATCAGCATGCTACATGTACCCTCATCCTGAGTGTTGGACACACAAACATGACACAGATGTCTGCACATATACTGCACCTGATGCATGTGGTCGGTGCCACAGGCTACACTGGACAGAGACATGACATACATAGCAGGACACATTACAGGTATGGTGACATGGTGCAGGGGTTGTACACAGCGGCCTGGCCAATGATGATGTGAGGTGTCACTTGGTAGCTGGAGGCCACACTGTGCAGCAGTAGGACCCGTAACAGTACGTGAACATGGCCGCAGTCACGGGGTGTACACCACTATAACGCACACCCCATAGTGTGCAACTGGGGACCCTTGCCTGTGTGGTCATCACCCTCACAGTACTATGCACCCACGCGAAGTGTCACAGAGAAGGGACATGCACAGGTAGCCAGTATGGCTGGGACCTATGGCATCAACAGGGTTGTGCAATGCATCACCATTACGGGTTAGTCAACACGTGGGGCCAGTGATAATTTCCCACCGTATATTAGCATAAACACTCACACCAAGCACCAGACATACATACAGACACACACACACACTGTGGTGAGCACACATGTGTATACGAACAGCCGATGTGTGTGATGCACATCACCGGCGAATGTCATGCTTCTCACACTGACGTATGTACAGTTCTCTACAATGGTGTACAGGGATATGTAGCAACTGGGACATATTCCCCGCAATATGCGGCAACCCTGGTCACACATTCGGACACACATGGCAGTGCTGGGAATGATACACTAGCCATATGATGACACGTTTGCTGGACATGCAGTGGTATTGATTGCATTATGTGTACCAACGCTATATCTAGAAAATGTGCTGCTATATACACACGGGAGGTTGTAGGTGTTACAGGTGCCATATGACATATAGTTGTTAACACCTGACCGCTGTGTATGCATTATGTCAGCACCGTCACGTAACAGCGACATAGCGTACAGTTAGCACATGGCATGATAGGATGGTGTGTGACACAACTGTGAGCCACCCCCTGCACACATACATCTAGACAGGTGGCTCACCATGTTACGTACACACATCCCTCCATACATGCTGTTTGTATGTCACCGTATACAGATGTCAATGATGGGTCTGCATTGCGTCTGCATGTCGTAGGTAGGTGCAACTATGTTACGGACATCGGCCACTGCACATGCATGTTTGCTGCATGCACAGTACAGATGTCACATGTGTCTCCTGTTGCCATGTTTGTATGCATTGCTATTGTTGGACATGTGTGTTGACATACATGACACATGGACTGCGGTATGATATCACGGGTGTCACAGGCGACCAGTACAGGGGTATGTGTCCCGGTCAACACTGCTAACTCCTGTAGTGTGAGCATTCAACAGACATGGGCCCACCTTCAATTCGCATGTGTAGCATTGATTGGGCCAGTGTTATGCACGAGGTACGTCAAAGGCCATGTATGTATGTGTTGTGTGTGCAGTCCATGCACACATCCACACAATCACATGTACGATGGACCCAGATGTGTGTTCATTGGTGTACAGCAACAGTCAGGTGTCACAGCTGTGTAAGGGCCATGGTATGTCATGAGGCGACCTGTTCATGTATACTGGCATCGTTGCAATGCATAACACCTGTTGGATCCCTGTTGATACATGTGTACTCTGCACAGCTGGTGTACACCTCTGTACAGCCCAGTGGTCATGTGCAACATGGTGTTGTGGGACTGTAAGGCTGTGTAGTGCTTCACCAATGACATGGTGCTGACTTGACAGCTACAGTGTACACTGCAGTGTGTACGTGTGTGACCTGCACCTGTGACAGCTGTGATGGCAGCTGTGTGTGTACAGGTCACTGCATGTGTGACCGCCCTGTGCGTGAGGGCAGTTATACCTTACTGTGCCCTTCTTTGTGTACACTTCATCTGCATACAAGATTGCCCTATGCAACTGCTAAGTGTGTGAGCATGCCCAGTATGCCGTTGTGTAGATGGACACACAGTACATTCCACACTGCGCTCCTCCGTGATTAGACTCCATGTGCATGCAAGATGGCCCTTTGCAACAGCTAAGTGTGTGAGCATGCCCAGTACGCCGTTGTGTAGATGGACACACAATACATTCCACACTGTGCCCCTCCGTGATTAGACTCCGTGTGCATGCAAGATGGCCCTTTGCAACAGCTAAGTGTGTGAGCATGCCCAGTACGCCGTTGTGTAGATGGACACACAATACATTCCACACTGCGCCCCTCCATGATTAGACTCCGTGTGCATGCAAGATGGCCCTTTGCAACAGCTAAGTGTGTGAGCATGCCCAGTACGTCATTGTGGAGATGGACACACAGTACATTCCACACTGCGCCCCTCCGTAATTAGACTCCGTGTGCATGCAAGATGGCCCTTTGCAACAGCTATGTGTGTGAGCATACCCAGTATGCCGTTGTGTTGATGAACACACAGTACATTCCAAACAGACATGTGATACTAAGCGTGTGGGCATGGCCATTGACATCCTGTATAGCCATGGTGGTCATCCAGGCACCAGATGTCCAATTTCAATGTCACGATGGATGCCTACATTGAACACACTTGTTGCTCTCTCGAAAGGTGTACTGTCTGTGGCGCATCCCATATCTATTCAGTGTTTGTTGTGCTCCGTAGATATTTAGTTGGCCCGTTGACAGCACTGGCATGTTTGTGTACGTCTACCTTGGGACGGTAATATGCTTTCAGACCGCTCACTCTCTAAACATTCCCTATCGGCGTCTTTGCCTTTGCGGATGATGTCACCCACCTAGAAGTATGCCTCTGAGAGTGCTGTGTTCAGTAATCTCGGTTTCGCGTTCTGTAAATGCGTAATGCTGTAGTGTGTTAGAGTAGGTAGGTGTGTGTTCAACTCCCGGCCCTTCCAAGTGTGTGTGTGTGTGTGTGTGTGTGTGTGTGTGTGTGTGTGTGTGTGTGCGTGTGTTTCCAGCTGCCTGGGGACACAGTAATGCTTTTAGATGCCTCACAACACATACATTCCCTATCGGCGTCTTTGCCTTTATGGATGATGTCACCCACCTAGAAGTATGCCTCTGAGAGTGCTGTGTTCAGTAATCTCAGTAGCGCATTCTGTAAATGCGTAATGCTGTAGTGTGTTAGAGTAGGTAGGTGTGTGTTCAACTCCCGGCCCTTCCAAGTGTGTGTGTGTGTGTGTGTGTGTGTGTGTGTGCGTGTGTTTCCAGCTGCCTGGGGACACAGTAATGCTTTTAGATGCCTCACAACACATACATTCTCTATCGGCGTCTTTGCCTTTGCGGATGATGTCACCCACCTAGAAGTATGCCTCTGAGAGTGCTGTGTTCAGTAATCTCGGTAGCGCGTTCTGTAAATGCGTAATGCTGTAGTGTGTTAGAGTAGGTAGGTGTGTGTTCAACTCCCGGCCCTTCCAAGTGTGTGTGTGTGTGTGTGTGTGTGTGTGTGTGTGTGTGTGTGTGTGTGTGTGAGTGTGTTTACAGCTGCCTGTGGACACAGTAATGCTTTTAGATGCCTCACAACACATACATTCCCTATCGGCGTCTTTGCCTTTGCGGATGATGTCACCCACCTAGAAGTATGCCTTTGAGGGTGCTGTGTTCAGTAATCTTGGTAGCACATTCTGTAAATGCGTAATGCTGTAGTGTGTTAGAGTAGGTAGGTGTGTGTTCAACTCCCGGCACTTCCAAGTGTGTGTGTGTGTGTGTGTGTGTGTGTGTGTGTGCGTGTGTTTACAGCTGCCTGGGGACACAGTAATGCTTTCTGATGCCTCACAACACATACATTCTCTATCGGCATCTTTGCCTTTGCGGAAGATGTCACCCACCTAGAGGTATGCTTCTGAGAGTGCTGTGTTCAGTAATCTCGGTAGCGCATTCTGTAAATGCGTAATGCTGTAGTGTGTTAGAGTAGGTAGGTGTGTGTTCAACTCCCGGCCCTTCCAAGTGTGTGTGTGTGTGTGTGTGTGTGTGTGTGTGTGTGTGTGTGCGTGTGTTTACAGCTGCCTGGGGACACGTTAATGCTTTTAGATGCCTCACAACACATACATTCCCTATCGGCATGGGCATCACCCACCTAGAAGTATGCCTCTGGGAGTGCTGTGTTCAGTAGTCTCGGTAGCGCATTCTGTAAATGCGTCATGCTGTAGTGTGATAGGGTAGTTAGGTGTAGGTTCAATTCCCAGGCCTGCCAGATGTGTGTGTGTGTATGTGTGCATGCTCCCGTCTGCCTAAGGACTCAGG
Source organism: Protopterus annectens (assembly GCF_019279795.1). NCBI lineage: Eukaryota > Metazoa > Chordata > Ceratodontiformes > Protopteridae > Protopterus > Protopterus annectens. The sequence continues at coordinate 111,654,237 of NC_056728.1, read as the reverse complement.
TTATGCTTTTAGACGCTTTGTAATACAGACGTATCCTGCTGCCATCTTTGTCTTTGCGGATGTTGACACGCACCTAGTAGAATGCCTGTGTGTCTGCTGTGTTTAGTAGTCTCGGTAGCGTGTTCTGTAAATGCGTCATGCTGTAGTATGATAGGGTAGTCATGTGTAGGTTCGATTACCAGCCCTGCCACATGTGTATGTCTGTATCTCTCTCTCTCTCTCTATATATATATATATATATATATATATATATATTTTCTGCCCATAACCCTGCTCTTGCATGGGCAGCTGACTGTTTTATGTATCGCATATTTGCATAGCTTTCACATACCAATGGGGTATGTTGCAACTCCCAACATTGTCCATGCAACGTCCGTGTTACGTGCGGTGTTACATGCCTACAGGCATTTGCTGTATATCTTGGCAGACATCTATCCTTGCTGTACTCTCACTGTACTGGGCGGATACAGTGAGCTGTACAACCTGCACTGTACAATCTGGGGCCTCAATTGCTGCCCGTGTAGGCATCACAAATGGCAGAACTGTGTACACACATACATGCAACACAGTTAAACACGCTGTAGGGCTCCACAACACCCACATGCATTCTGCTAGATATGTCAGTCAACTCACCGGCCCTTACACACACACACATGATGTTATCCATTGGGTGCAGCCTATGCCCTGGCAAACATATCACCCTGTGCATATGATGAAGCCTATGCCGCATCCCTGCCATCCAGACCATGGGATTGCAGGGTTATGCACAATATTCTGATGCTGGGGTGAACAGCATAGTAGGAGAGGTGTGTATGCATAGTGAGGATGTATTGTATGTTGCAGTGGTTGTGTGTGAATACTGAGTTGTGTATGTGACAAGGTTTGTGTACTGTCGACATGCACCGGTCACACCATGTAGTAGCAGGTGCAGCATGCATTGTGATGTGTTCTGATGTGTGTGTCTCAGTTACATCTGTAGCAGCATGTTTGTGTTGTGATACCCTGGTTCCCTCCTATGGTGTGCCTTGCATGTACTTCAGGTAGCAGTGTTTGCAGTCCCCCCGTGTAACTGTGGAGTACACACAGGCACGTCTGGCAATATCAGCATGCATGTACCCTCATCCTGAGTGTTGGACACACAAACATGGACACAGATGTCTACATATACTGCACCTGATGCGGCGCGGTGGGGTCAGATTACAGGCTACACTGGACAGAGACATGACATACATAGCAGGACACATTACAGGTATGGTGACATGGTTGCAGGGGTTGTACATACAGCGGCCTGGCCAATGATGATGTGAGGTGTCACTTGGTAGCTGGAGGCCACACCTGTGCAGCAAGTAGGACCCGTAACGATAGCGTGGTTTGTAACATGGCAGTCACGGGTGTACACCACTGCGCACACCCATGCAGTGTGCAGCTGGGGACCACAAGCCTGTGTGGTCATCACCTCACAGTACTATGCACCCACGCCATGTGAAGTGTCACAGAAGGACATGCACAGGTAGCCAGTATGGCTGGGACCTATGGCATCCAACGAGGGTTGTGCAATGCATCACCATTACCGGGTTAGTCAACACGTGGGGCCAGTGATAATTTCCCACGTATATTAGCATAAACACTCACAAACCAAGCACCAGACATACATACGACAGACACACACACACTGTGGTGGAGCACACATGTGACATTTATCTGAACCTTCCCCCAGTTAGCCGGTGTGTGTGATGCATCATCGGCCCGGCCCGAATGTCATGCTTTCTCACACTGGACGATATGTACAGTTCTCTACAATGGTGTACAGGGATATGTAGCAACTGGGACATATTCCCGCAATATGCGGCAACCCTGGTCACACATTCGGACACACATGGCAGTGCTGGGAATGATACACTAGCCATATGATGACACGTTTGCTGGACATGCAGTGGTATTGATTGCATTATGTGTACCAACGCTATATCTAGAATGTGCTACTATATACACCTTGCGGGTGTGAGGTTGTAGGTGTTACAGGTGCCATATGACATATAGTTGTTAACACCTGACAGCACAACCGCTGTGTATGCATTTATTGTCAGCACCGTCCGTAACAGCGACATAAGCGTACAGTTAGCACACATGGCATGATAGGATGGTGTGTGACACAACTGTGAGCCACCCCCTGCAGCTATGCTACATCTAGACAGGTGGCTCACCATGTTCGTATTGCGACCACACATCCTCCATACATGCTGTTTGTATGTCACCGATATACAGATGTCAATGATGGGTCTGCATTGCGTCCTGCATGTCGTGAGTAGGTGCAACTATGTTATTCGGACGACCTGCACATGCATGTTTGCTGCATGCACGAGCATAGTAGATGTCACATGTGTCTCCTGTTGCCATGTTTGTATGCATTGCTATTGTTGGACATGTGTTGACATACATGACACATGGACTGCGGTATGATATCCGCAGCGGGTGTCTGACAGCGACCAGTACAGGGGTATGTGTTCGGTCAACACTGCTAACTCCTGTAGTGTGAGCATTCTGAACAGGCATGGGCCCCACCTTCAATTCGCATGTGTAGCATTGATTGGGCCAGTGTTATGCGACGAGGTGCGTCAAAAGGCCATGTATGTATGTGTTGTGTGTGCAGTCCATGCACACATCCACACAATCACATGTCTGATGGACCCAGATGTGTGTTCATTGGTGTACAGCAACAGTCAGGTGTCACAGCTGTGTAAGGGGCCATGGTATGCTATGTCATGGCGACCTGTTCATGTATACTGGCATCGTTGCAATGCATAACACCTATTTGGATCCTGTTGATACATGTGTACTCTGCACAGCTGGTGTACACCTCTGTACAGCCCAGTGGTCATGTGCAACATGGTGTTGTGGGACTGTAAGGCTGTGTGGTGCTTCACCAATGACATGGTGCTGACTTGGCAGCCAGCTACAGTGTACACTGCAGTGTGTGCACGTGTGACCTGCAACCTGTGACAGCTGTGATGGCAGCTGTGTGTGTACAAGTCACTGCATGCACTGGCGCCCTGTGCGTGAGGGCAGTTATACCTTACTGTGCCCTTCTTTAGTGTACACTTCATCTGCATACAAGATTGCCCTATGCAACTGCTAGAGGTGTGTGCATGTGCCAGTATGCCGTTGTGTAGATGGACACAGTACATTTCCACACTGCGCTCCTCCGTGATTAGACTCCATGTGCATGCAAGATGGCCCTTTGCAACAGCTAAGTGTGTGTGAGCATGCCCAGTGCGCCGTGTGTAGATGGACACACAATACATTCCACACTGTGCCCCTCCAGTGATTAGACTCCGTGTGCATGCAAGATGGCCCTTTGCAACAGCTAAGTGTGTGAGCATGCCCAGTACGCCATTGTGTAGATGGACACACAATACATTTCCACACTGCGCCTCCGCAAGGGATTAGACTCCGTATTGCATGCAAAGGTGGCCCTTTGCAACAGCTAAGTGTGTGAGCATGCCCAGTACGTCATTGTGGAGATGGACAACACACAGTACATTCCATACTAGCCCCTCCGTAATTAGACTCCATTGTGCATGCAAGATGGCCCTTTACCGCAGCTATGTGTGTGAGCATACCCAGTATGCCGTTGTGTTGATATGAACACACAGTACATTCCAAACAGACATGTGATACTAAGGCTGTGGGCATGGCCATTGACATCCTCATGGGATAGCCATGGTGGTCATCCAGGCACCAGATGTCCAATTTCAATGTCACGATGGATGCCTACATTGAACACACTTGTTGCTCTCTTTCGAAAGGTGTACTGTCTGTGGCGCATCCCATATCTATTCAGTGTTTGTTGTGCTCCGTATTAGATATTTAGTTGGCCGTTGACAGCACTGGCATGTTTGTGTACGTCTACCTTGGGGATGATGACCTTACGCCAGACCGCTCACTCTCTAAACATTCCCTATCGGGCGTCTTTGCCTTTGCCGCTTATGGATGATGTCACCCACCTACAAGTATGCCTCTGAGAGTGCTGTGTTCAGTAATCTCGGTTTCGATTCTAATAAATAAGTAATGCTGTAGTGTGTTAGAGTAGGTAGGTGTGTGTTCAACTCCTGACCCTTCAAGTGTGTGTGTGTGTGTGTGTGTGTGTGTGTGTGTGTGTGTGTGTGTGTGTGTCGTGTGTTTCCAGCTGCCTGGGGACACAGTAATGCTAGATGCCTCACAACACATATACATTCCCTATCGACGTCTTTGCGCTGACGGATGATGTCACCCACCTAGAAGTATGCTAGAGGTATGCCTCTGAAGAGTGCTGTGTTCAGTAATCTCGGTAGCGCATCTCTGTAAATACGTAATGCTGTAGTGTGTTTAGAGTAGGTAGGTGTGTGTTAACTCCCGGCCCTTCAAGTGTGTGTGTGTGTGTGTGTGTGTGTGTGTGTGTGATGTGTTTACAGCTGCCTGTGGACTGATAATGCTAGATGCCTCCTGACATACATTCCTCAGCGTCACGCTACGGATGATGTCACCCACCTAAATGTACCTTTGAGGTGCTGTGTTCAGTAATCTTATTGCTTCATTCTGTAAATCACGTAATGCTGTAGTGTGTTAGGTAGGTGGGTGTGTGTTCAACTCCCGGCACTTCAAGTGTGTGTGTGTGTGTGTGTGTGTGTGTGTGCGTGTGTTTACAGCTGCCTGGGGACACAGTAATGCTTTCTGATGCCTCTGCCACATACATTCTCTCGACATCTTTGCGCTGCGGAAGATGTCACCCACCTAGAGGTATGCTTCTGAGGTGCTGTGTTCAGTAATCTCGGTAAGCGCATTCTGTAATCGTAATGCTGTAGTGTGTTAGAGTAGGTAGGTGTGTGTTTAACTCCGGCCCTTCAAGTGTGTGTGTGTGTGTGTGTGTGTGTGTGTGCGTGTGTTTCCAGCTGCCTGGGACACAGTAATGCTAGATGCCTCACAACACATACAGCCTCTATCGTCTTTGCCTTTGCGGATGATGTCACCCACCACAAGTATGCCTCTGAGGTGCTGTGTTCAGTAATCTAGGTAGCGTTCTGTAAATGCGTAATGCTGTGTGTGTTAGGTAGGTAGGTGTGTGTTCAACTCCGGCCTTCAAGTGTGTGTGTGTGTGTGTGTGTGTGTGTGTGTGTGAGTGTATTTACAGCTGCCTGTGGACACAGTAATGCTGATGCCTCACAACACGCCCACATTCCTATCGGCGTCTTTGCCTTTGCGGATGATGTCACCCACCTAGAGTATGCCTTTGGGGTGCTGTGTTCCAGTAATCTTGGTAGCACATTCTGTAAATGTTAATGCTGAGTGTGTTGATGAGTGGTGTGTGTTCAACTCCGGCACTTCCAAGTGTGTGTGTGTGTGTGTGTGTGTGTGTGCGTGTGTTTACAGCTGCCTGGGGACACAGTAATGCTTTCTGATGCCTCACAAACATACATTCTCTATCGGCATCTTTGCCTTTCTGCGGAATGTCACCCACCTAGAAGGTATGCTTCTGAGGTGCTGTGTTCAGTAATCTCGGTAGGCTAGCATTCTGTAAATGCGTAATGCTGTAGTGTGTTAGAGTAGGTAGGTGTGTGTGTTTCAACTCGGCCCTTCAAGTGTGTGTGTGTGTGTGTGTGTGTGTGTGTGTTTCCAGCTGCCTGGGACACAGTATGCTTTTAGATGCCTCACAACACATACAAGCATTCTCTATCGGCCAGCTTTGCCGCGTGATGATGTCACCCACCCAGAAGTATGCCTGAGAGTGCTGCTGTGTTCAGGAAATCTCGTAGTTGCTCTAAATGCGAATGCTGTGTGTGTTAGAGCAGGTAGGTGTGTGTTCAACTCCCGGCCCTTCCAAGTGTGTGTGTGTGTGTGTGTGTGTGTGTGTGTAGATGTCAGCCGTCAGGACACAGTAATGCTTTTAGATGCCTCACAACACATATACATTCCCTATCGTACGCTCTTTGCCTTTATGGATGATGTCACCCAGAAGTATGCCTTTGAGGTGCTGTGTGTTCAGTAATCTTGGTAGTACATCTCTGTAAATGCTGCACGTTGCAGTGCAAGTTAGAGTAGGTAGGTGTGTTCAACTCCCGCACTCCAAGTGTGTGTGTGTGTGTGTGTGTGCAGGTTACAGCTGCCTGGGGAATGCCAGGTAATGCTTTTCTCTGATGCCTCACAACACATACATTCTACCGGCATCTTTGCTCTTTGCGGAAGATGTCACCCACTCAGAGGTATGTTTGGTGCTGTGTCTAGTATCTCGTAGCGATTCTGTAAAATGTGACGCTGTAGTGTGTTATAGGTAGGTGTGTCTCAACTCCCGCCTTCCAAGTGTGTGTGTATAGTGTGTGTTTACAGCTGCCTGGGGACACGTTAATGCTTTTTAGATGCCTCCTGGCTTGCTCATTCCCTATCGGCATGGGCATCACCCACCCTAGAAGTATGCCTCTGGGAGTGCTGTGTTCCAATGTAGTCTCGATGGCGCATTCTGTCGTCACGTCATGCTGTGGTGTGATAGGGTAGTTAGGTGTGGGTTCAATTCCAGGCCTGCCATGTGTGTGTGTGTGTGTGCATGCTCGTTTGCATCGTCTGCCCTAAGGACTCAGGTTGTGTACTGGGCGCTTTGTAATACAGGCGTATCCTGCTGCTATCTTTGTCTTTGCTTGGATGTTGACACGCACCTAAGTAGAATGCCTGTGTGTCTGCTGTGTTTAGTAGTCTCGGTGGCGTGTTCTGTAAATGCGTCATGCTGTGAAGTATGATAGGGGTAGTCATGTGTAGGTTCGATTACCAAGCCTGCCACATGTGTATGTCTGTATCTCTCTCTCTTCCTTCTTATATATATATATATATATATATATATTACTACTTATATATTTTCTGCCCTTAACCCATAACCTGCTCTTGCATGGGCAGCTGACTATTTATGTATCATATTTGTTGCACATGGTATAGCTTTCACAAGCTACCAATGGGGTATGTTGGCAACTCCCAACATTGTCCATGCAAACGTCCATACAGCGTGCGGTTACGTGTTCGTGATGTTACGCCACCCTGAGCATTTGCTACATCTTGGCAGACATCTATCCTTTGCTGTACTCTCATGCTGTACTCTCACTGTACACACCGGAGGCTTCATGTAGGCTTCATGTAGCCTAGTTTTGATGATGTGTATGTCTATTTGTGCTGTTGCATGGCTGTGGGTATGTCCCAGTATCATCATTTGTAAAGGTGACAGCCCTAAAGGTTCTTCATGTAGATCTGCTGTGTCATTTGCAATGTCAGCACATACCTGCGGACAGTACTGCATGTCCTACTGCAGCGCATGTCATACCTTCTCGCGTTATCTTGCAGTCGATATTGCTGTTTCCTCACACATGTATCTGTTTCTGTTCATACCACTCCACCTCCTAGAGCAAGTTGCTGGACAAGGCCTTATCTGATGAGCCTAGGACACATAGGGCAGTATTGACATGTTGCTCTTACAAAGCGTAAATAGTTGGTACAATAATAGGTTTTTGCATTAGGTATGGCTTTTCTGTCCAGTTTGGTGTCTTCACGCATGTTTGTCATCATTTCATGTCTTCAGTTATCATGGAAGTGCCAGAATGTTACTGTTACGTGGAACACACCCAACATATGAGGCAGAACTCTGCACATTCATCGTAAATCTGTACAGTTGTGGAGTATTTGTCTGTAACAAAATATCAACTTTCTGACACCAATACACACACTGTATGGCAGCATCACAGGCCACATGCCATTACATTTATATTGCAGGACACACCCACCCAGACAGTTGTATTCCTCCACACAGGCCAACAGCTGCTTATCCACACTAGTGGTATAATATTGCCATATGTGTGCACAGTATTTGCGCTTTCCATCAGTGGCAGAGCTCACGTATGTGTCTGGGGGACTGGACATTGTTACTGTGACACTGCATGACACCCTGAGGGACACATTATGTTTGTGTCTATTAACCGTCCACATTGACATTCACAGGGCATACGTTGTCATTCACATTTGTCGGTGTACATGCGTGTGACTTGTACATGTATTTCTCATTTGTCTCTGATGTCTTTCTTTCTTTCTCACCTGTCCACCTAGTATCACAGGTTCTGTACATGTATTCTGGACAGGTTACCTTCATACTCCCCTAACCTGTACACATTATGGGTAAACACCCTGACGTTTTGACCTTGTTACATTTGTCATAGTGATGTGCCTTTCTGGTACATTGCTGGTGCAAGGCATTACGGACTGTCACGGTAGATAATAATGACTGACATTTCCATTACATGATTAGTAACACTCATAACATCCGTATTCATGGAGATGCGCCAGTATTTCTCACCATGTTCTGACTTTGTCTGGGGTATATCTAATATAGTCCCTATTTGTATTTCCATGTACTATGCCTTAGGTGCAGCTGTGTTATTCTGACAGTCTGCCAGGTATGGGTACCATCTTACAGTTGCATGTAAATATGTCCATCCAGATTATAAGCCATACATGACACTGATATAGGGCCTACATATTGCCAAAATGGTTTCCATAATATCAGTGGATGGTTTGCTATTGGGGATATGAGGCGCGTGTCTATACCCAACATCACTCCTGTGGCGGCCTCACAATCCTGCCAAACAACACCCTAGGCCCATTGTATAAACCTAAAACAACTTGGCTGGAGTTTCAAAACTACCTAATAATCCCTCAACTCACTATAGCCCACAACATACTATACCTTCCTGACAACACCCTATAATCTCTCAACTTCTAATCCCTTACAACAATCTCAACTCACTTCGCTCTTCTAGTAAAATTATGACAAAATCAATAAAGGTAAACAATACAGCAGGTGGTTCTCTATTCACTAACACTATAGGTAGTTGGAATCTCTTACCTAGTGACATAACCTTGACTACATCCCTGCCTCTATTCAAACAGAAAATTAAACTTTCTACCTAAACCACTGGCTTTGTTCCTGATGCACCTGATTAACCTTTTCTATACACACTTCTTATCTAATTTTGCCTGTTCCTCCTCTTTAACCTTTCTAATTCTAACTATGCATAATTTATGTAAAATTGCTAATAAGTAATTGCATATATTTAATGCAAATATGTAATGAACTACATATGGTGTATATGTCTCTCTTTAAAACTAGCCTTCCCTCCGGATGGTCTTTTTAATTCTAAAATTTTGCTTTTATTAGAAGTAATGTTTTTTATGTAATGTACTTAGTATTTAGTGGAGCTTTTCTCCTCGGGCCTCTGCTGAAAATGGACATGTATCCAGCCAGACTAGCCCGGTCAACAAATGTAAAATAAATAAATGTAAAATAAAATAAATAAATAAATAAATATCTGCATACCCATGATTCCCATACCTGACAACCCTCTACAGTACCCATTACACATTTTTAATGTGTGTGTTACTGAAGTGTGGAGACACTTATATGCACTCCCCACTCTCCGGATATCAGTTAAATGCGTCATACATTCTATCAACACATGTGTCATCACCCTTGCACCTGATACTGTTGCATGTACAGCTATTTCGTATTTGCTGCGGTCACTTCTTTTGCGTCAATGTCGGTTGACACTATGTATTCCAATTTATGGAGCCCTGCAATGGACACCTATCTGCATGTTTAAAGTGTAGAACTTGCTGGACTGCCACTTTCTGGCCAATGTTTTTGAATGCTGCGGTTTATTCACCTTTCCTGCATGTCTGTTTGTCTACCCATATTAGATGTAACGTCGCCTATTTATGTACATATGTCATATCTACGGGACATAAGTCTGTTGTGTATACATATATACATGTACAATCCTCATTTCATAACTTGCTTTGGTTTACGTCTGTGGATTATGTGTATACACATGGGTTCCTATCACTTCATCGAACTGTGTATTCACCAACACTCACCTCTTCGACACCAATCCATCGACGTCCATATCATCGACAATTCCGGTAAGCGATCTTCCCCCTCACAGGACCCATGGTAGCGCTTTAAAGGTAAATTATACGGAACCACGTAAACCCTGATCGGTGTTACACAGGAAGAAGCGCTACCATGGGTCCTGTGAGAGGGAAGATCGCTTACCGGAATTGTCGATGATATGGACGTCGATGGATTGGTGTCGAAGAGGTGAGTGTTGGTGAATACACAGTTCGATGAAGTGATAGGAATCCATACACATATATCTATATCCATACCATACCTTTCCACTATACAGATTGTCGCTGAGTGTACAGCTGCTTGTCCCTTTATCTTCGCTGTGTTTTACATAAACCTGTGTCTATCTGGCAATGTAGTGGCATTTCATCTGAGACTTACAGTGGGGATTTCTGGCAAGCAGTTCAGGTTACGACTGCATACCCTTCGGAGAATCTATGCTACTGACACACCTGTTATTCTATCCACTTTCTATGTTTGTTCTGGCACATATCTGGGGTTTGTCCCTATATGTAATGGTAGTTTGCATGGCTTCATCCGGTTTCATACTTTACGAGGTTAACGGGTTTGAGCCATGTATAACTAACATGGGGGAAACAGCATTCATTTACTATGCTGTGAGCGGATCACACACGCACAGGCGCACTTGCATTTCCTTATTGTAGGTTAAGCGCGGGCGCGCATACATATCCTTATTGTGGGTTACATATGTTTACTAAGTCTTTGTGCTTACGTGGGCTTTATTACTTGTGACAGTACCAGTACTTATCTGTAATCCTGTTAACGGACGTTTGCGAAACACACGTTCACCTTTACATATTTAACTGTCTGTACAGCACAGACGCATTCATTACACTTTCACATTATATGTGCTGTAGTCGTTGTTCAACCGGGACTGCATTCACGTTGGCCGGATGCTGTAACCGGTATACGTTTGGTGTTCTGACTCATTTATATGTATACCCATAGTACATAGCTACATTAGCATATGCCTCTCCGCTTCACTTACGTCACAGGCATCCATTCTCCTGCTGGGAAGAATGCGGTACTACATGTAACACATTCCCTATTCCCTACTGCTCTGGACCCACACTGCATATTTCATCACTGCAGGGATATTCAGAACCCAAAGGCTTATATTCCTGACACATACAGGTCTTTAATTGTCAGGGTGTTCATGTGGTGATCTGGGTTTAGGCTTGTCCGACTGGTGAACGGAACTGCCCTGACCGTGTTCAAATGTCAGACAAAGCACATGGACAGGGATTGTACATTTTATCTGTTTACAGACACAGGTGTTTTGGCACCTGTCCGCAGCTTATGTTGTTGGCAATACATAATATGGGTGGGGGTGGTTACGATATATAATCCACGGTGAGTGGTGTTCCCATTCACATTTGACTATTTCCTGTATTCATTCTTACGGGTGTTATTATTTTGCACATGACGTAACTATGAATTAACTACGGGTATGCAGTAGTACAGTCAACATATGTGACGGTTTGTTACAGTATATTTGTACGGACCTCTGTAATACTGAGGACTACCCCACATCCTTCACAACAATTCCTGCTTATGTACATACTATTATTCAGAGAACTTTCGAAGCTTGTGGGAGCAGTAATTACATCTGTCCCTATTTGTCCTCCCATTCTTTTGGGCTTTGTCCAGGTTTTGTTGCTGTAATAGGTTGAGAGGTGGTGTCGGTATGTGATTGAGTTGAATATATACTGTCGATAATTCGGTGGGGTGTAGGGTTACCACTTGTTCCTCTTTGCGAGGGGAGGTCCCACTTTGGACAGTTGTGTCCTGTGACGACACCTAAGACATGGCAAATGTCCTGTGATTTTATGACAATAATATATTTCTTACTTTCTGTACTAGTTGCATGATACAGGTATTTTGTATCTGGTACACATAACTATTATTTGGGATAGCATAAGCTATTCAAATGCTGTGGCATGAGCTTTTATCTTGGCATACACGTGTATTTCTGTCCTTTGCACTGGCCGGGGGTATGTTTTATCCTGCAAATTCTCACATTTCTTCAAGGGATGTCCCACCTTGGCCATCTGAACAGGTGGCAACCCTAGTGGGGTGACCTGCATGGTGGACAGCTGTTCCATCCTGCGTAGTATGAATTGCATGTCTGTGTAGAAACTGAACAGTACCGTGACTACACATACATGTTTTGTCCAGATGTGTACAGTAATGGACACCGTGGCGTGTACACAACTCTGAGGTTTCAACAGGTTACTTATCTCACGCGGGATGTACACACATTTTGCCGTAACATTAACGCACGGGCATTTGGATTTACGTACCTGTGATGGGATGTTTACATTCATGGGATACATATTTGCAATCCGGACACTGCCTAGGACTATACTTCCTACTACATATGGGGAATACTCGCTATGTGCAGGTGTACGGATGCGCAAGGCTGGTAGCTGGATTTGGTGGACATTCAGACATGGGTGCGGGTTATGTGCTATACTGGGGTTGTTGCGTATTGCATTTGCATGCGTGGGTTCTACTTTTGGATATCCCGGTTCCGCGTATAGCATCCTATGTGTATGTGACGGGTACGTTCCTGTTCATGTGTGTAGCACATTTTAATATACATATGTTTGTGTGTGTTTGGTATACAATTTGGACTGTCAGGTTTCTTTACGGTTATTATATAGCCACAACTGCCCTGCTGTGTACTATCACTACCACTGTGGAACTGCTGGTGACCATACCCATGGGGCTAGACGTGTGTATTGGCGGCACGCTGACATGATGCGCTTCACTTCCACTGGGTATAACTTCTGACAGTGCAGTACATTACGGACACACGATTTTAAATATCATTTGTTCCATGGACGGAATATTATCTTACGTTGCGTGCATTTCTGTTTGGTTCTCCATTTTGTGTGGCCGGGAACTGTCTTGCATGCTTTGCATACGTTTTATTATCCACGAACACTGATAGGTGCGATTACTATTGCAGGCAGGCTATAATATTCAGCAGTTTAGGTTGCTCATCGCCAGCCAACATTGACACGCCTCCGGTCGCAGCTTAGTAACGCCCCATGCACTCGTGCACATGTCCTATGCACGTGGATGCGGTAGCGGCACACCTTCATTAATATGCATATGGTGCTACTACACCATTTATACGCTGCACGGCCGGCGCAGGCCTTACACCGGCCTTGCGCCAAGCTTCATGAATCCGGCGGTTTGTTTAAGGGTGTGCACACATAACAAAGTATTAGTTTAAGGGTGTGCACTCATAACAAAGTATTAGTTTAAGGGTGTGCACACATAACAAAGTATTAGTTTAAGGGTGTGCACACATAACAAAGTATTAGGTTAAGGGTGTGCACACTTATGCAACCAGCATATTGTACATTTTTTATTTTTTATATTTTTCCCCTAACAGATTTGTTTGTTTTTCAATTGAATTGTACAGGTTATAGGTCACATTAAAGGTGGGGAAAGTTTTGAAATGATTTGTTGTGGCCTCATTTTTTTATATCACAAACACCTGGCATTTTAACAGGGGTGTGTATACTTTTTATATCCACTGTATAGGCCCAAACTTTCGAAAATCTCTTACATCATAGCTTTACATAAATGAGGCACCTCTACAGAATTATCAAACTATAGATCTATTGCAATTCTTGCCCCCTTGCCACAATCTTTGAGAAATGCATACATTCCCAACTTATGCCTTACCTACTAAATAATTACCTACTCTCCAGATCACAGCATGGATTTAGACCCAAGCACTGCATCACAACTGTTCTTCTTAATTTCAAAGACACAATTAACCAGCACAGGAATAACAGACAATATGCATCCTCTATCTTCCTTGATATGTCAAAAGAATTTGATACAGTTTCACATCAAAAACTTCTTAATGAACTCACCACCTTACACCTTTCCCAAGCCGCCCTTTCTTGCTTTCTCAGCTACTTAACAGAATGACAACAGGCAGTCAAGTGGCAAAATGAGACCTCATCCCTGCTGCCAGTGTCTGTCGGTTTCCAACAAGGTTCAGTTCTTGGTCCACTACTCTTTACAATTTTCAAAACCTCAGTTCAACAACCCACTTGGCAGCTATAGTGCAATATACAGACAATGTCTGACTTATTTGTGCAGTCCCCTCCCTCCTAAAACTCTTACAAAAAAGCAGCATTCATTTACAGACATTGAACAACATCTTGCAAAAAAACATCTCATACTAAACCCCAAAGAGATTAAACTAATGATATTCACAAATAACAAAACAGCTCAGTTCCCACTCCCTTTCAACATCCTCTCCTCTAACAATACCAAACCTTTAAACAGGCTCTAGCCCGCACTCACCTACATTCCCCATTATTATATGCTTCCCCTATTTTTACAAATCTAAGGAAATCCACACTAAATAAACTTCAGGCTTGTTACAACAAAACAGCTAGGTTTGCTAATGACAAGCCAACTCAAACTCACCACTGCATAGCTCTCCAACAAAAATGGTTGGAACTTCCTCACGTTATATCATTTAACCAACTCATAATGGTCCATGCAATCATTCATCAACCCAACAACTGCCCTGCACTAAAAAATCTAGTCAAAACTTACTCTAATTGTAGATCCCTGCTTTCTTCCAACAAACTATTTTAGAGGTCACAAAAGCCAATAACAGTTTTTGGGATGTGCTGTTCTCCAGGCAAATATCAAACTTTTAAAATTCCATCCCCCAGTATCTTCTCAATACAACAAACACTAACAAATTTAAAATCCTACTCAAGGAACACCTAACAAAGAAATGTCTCTGCTCCTGCACCACCCCAGGATGACCTTGTATACTTCTGTATGCCTCCCCACCCCCCAGCCCTGTGGCCTATCTGTGTCTATCTCTTCAATCTGACCATGAGCTGCTCCATATCCACTCGCTATCTATATACCAACTATTGTACCATCTAGCTCTCTACTTAAATAATTCTCTTTGACCATCCTGATTCAATTTACTAACATTCTCTTATAAATTAATAGTGTCTACAAACAGTCTTGCATTAGTGATCCATAAACAAACCTCTGGGGTATTAGGTAATATGTATTTTTATAGACCGGATTAGTACTCTTGTAAGTGAATAATTCTATCTGCTGCTACTCGCTTATTGCATTGGTTAGAATAACTTAACTTGTGTAGAATTTTAACTGGCCTGTCTCATCCGTATGCACATGTACCTCTAATAACTTTATATGTTTTGTATGTTAGATTTTTATGTGTGCTGTACTTCTACATCAGTGACCTTTCTCACATTTCTACATTTTTACTCCTTAAGTTCTTATTGCTCTGTCTAAAATTGTTTCTTTCCAGGCCTCTGCTGAAAACGGGCTTCAAGCTCAGTCCAGCATAAACAAATGTAAAATAAATAAATACAGTTAAATACACAAAGTAAAATACATGCTCTATAATATATCATGGCACTTATATATATATATATATATATATATATATATATATATATATATATATATATATATATATGGGTCTACTTTGAGTCACTGAAGACTCATTTCACTGAATTTCAAAACACTCACACCAAATCGCTGAAAGCTCAAGTCACTGAAAACTCATTTCACAAAATCACATTTCACTGAATGTAAGTACTGTTGGGCAAATAAAATGTATATGCCCTTTTCCTCACTGTAGTGTGATCCTGGAATTAGTATATATAGTTAGGGGGGTGTGGAGGGCACATCCCCCCACACTGGAGGGGTGTGGGGCATAGCCCCCCACCTACTTAGCTTTTATATTTATAAATCTTATTTCACTGAAAGCTAACAATATAAAACCAAAAGTAGGTGGGCGGTATGCTGCCCACACTCCCCAATGTGGGGGGCTGTGCCCCCCACTCCCCCTAACTATATATACTAACTCCAGGATCGCACTATAGTGGGGGAAAGGGCATATACGTTTTATTTGCCCAACAGTACTTACATTCAGTGAAATGTGATTCAGTGAAATGAGTTTTCAGTGATTTGAGCTTTTAGTGATTTTTTTGAGGGTGGATTGAAGTTCAGTGAAATGAATTTTCAGTGAATAAAAGTAGACTCATATATATATATATATATATATATATATATATATATATATATATATATAGATAGATAGATAGATATAGATATATATCAGTTAATAAACACAAAGGTCTAAGGTAGAAAAAAAGCTATAACAATATGTTTAACAAAAGATTAAATATGAAATGTGAGAAATGAAAACTATAACAGGGTGAAACAAAATGATGCGAGGTGGGTAGATAGGTCAGGAGTTTATGGACAGTAGAGTAGACAGGATTAAAAGAAAACTCCATATTGGATGTGCAATGCCAATGCTGTACATTTTGAGTATTCAAATATTATACTATGATTTTAAAAAAATCAATTCTAAAACATGCTGTTACAAGTTTAAAAAATGTTTACAGGACGCTTTGTTCCACCCTTAATATTGGAGTTGCAGTTCCCACATCCTTGCTACTTATATATGCCAATGCAAATTTGCCCTTTCATACAGTAAGGGGGATAACCCTAGCTGCCACATTTCTGACCTTACTGTTCTGCTCATTCACACTTACAGTTCAGTAATTTAAAGAATCACATTCACTGTCCTCAGAAATTCAATAAAAACTTTTAAAGCAGCTATTAAACTGAGCAGGTTAGTAGTATAATTTGCCAAGCTCTCAGAATAATCTGCACTGAGTGTTTTTTTTTTCTGGGTGGTTACAGAAATGTTGTCTAAACAGAAATATGGTGGGAAGATTTCTAGCATCTGTATGGATAGAGTTGAGGACAGCTGGACCCATTTTATGGAAGAATCTTTCGTAAGATGTTAGGACTAACGTAAACCTACACAGAATAAGAACACCAAGTGGACAGGGCTTAAGAGTATAAATGTTATTACGAAGATGGAGCTACAACTATAAATAAATTAGGATATAGGGAAAGGAATCTGAGACAAATACATCAAAGGGAGAAAGCACCTCCTGAGTTAAAACAGGTAAAATGATGTGTTCTACTATCTGCTAAGTTCGTTAATCAACCGGTTTTAGTAAATATTTTTATAGCTAGAAGGTACTGTGCAAATCTGAAATATCAGCATTGGGGTGGATATATTTCACTACAGGAATTAGGACATTTTTTTGCTGTAGACTTGCGTGCTTTGTGGTAAGGAAAATAAGTGACTGTACATACAGCGTTTAGCTGACTTTGAACTTTGAAATTTGTCGGTTATGATATTAATGTGGCCATGACATGAGAAAGTAGAGGCAGGGTCTGGTCACGATATTTATTTGCTTGTTCCTGAGAGACAGAATTGCAGGGGCTCTGGTAATTATAACATGGAGTAAAAAAATATTTTTAATTGATTCCAAAGATGACAAAATTTTTTATAGAAACTCAGTGTACTTTTAGGGCTTGGAAATTAGGAACATATCTATAACACAGCAGACTGCAATGCTGATGCTAACAGTTACAAGTTATTTTTTTAGAGGAGCAATAAATTGCTGGTAGAGAAAAGTGTTTAGATGAAGGAATGCTGTGGGTAGGTTACAGATAAGGAGGAAGAAACAGGTTCTAAACTGAGCCCTGAAGACATCAGCTTAACAAGTGTTTGCTAGGAAACAAGTTTTTAAATAGAGTTTATTTTTTTCTTTTTGTAGGATACTTAGTAAAATATGTGAGAAATATTTTGGGAACCTGATGTCGCATATTTCGTTAAAGAGAAGAAAGTGATCTACTAAGACAAAGTGTTCTACTAAGACAAAGTGATCTACTAATTTTGTGATGCTGTACCGTGACCAGGTCATGGCTGAAAAGGCTCAGTCAACTAGTTCAATTACTCAGTTAACAAACTAAAATAAAAACAGGCATCTCTCTCTCTCTCTTTCACTGTATTTAATCCGTAGCTAAAGTACTTGTCATTCTATATGTATTAGTATCTCTGCAAATACTTTGTGTAAGAGGGTGACATTATATGTTGACCTACAGCCATGGAAGGCCAGGAGAATCTTTAATTACATAGTAAATTTTAGAATTTGTTTACAACAAAGTTTTTTGAACATCTTGACTATATGGGAGAGATTAGCAATTGGACTGAAATGTTCTTTCAGTGGTGGTGGGGTGTAGTCACCAGACAAATTTTTACAGATTTACATTCTAATGTTAAGACCCTAGTACAAAAGAAAAAGTTAAAGATACATGAAACTGGGTAATCAACATACATTTCTTTAAAATGGTGGGGTGAAGCAGAATAGGTAAAGTTGTAGTTCTGCTTTGGATTATGTGGTTGCTAGTAAATTTGCAAACCTCATGTAAAAAGGGACATGCCATTTTTAAAATTTGAATAGTTGGGATTTTTGAGCACGTGAGTGGTTTAACATTCATCTTTATTTCAGGCTAATATTTTTTTTTCAGTGTCTCCTATTGATCAGTTCACTATGCCAACTGTGAATAAACATTTGTAGGACATGTTTGCTCCAGCTAAAGACAATAAAAGTTTGTTAATTTTGGAGAAGCGTAGCTGGCTTAACCAGAACTCGGTGCCATTCCCATGAACTAGCCCTACCATCATCTCAGTTCTTTAAGTGAAAAACAAAATAGCGATTCCTTATACTGGGACACCAACAAGGTGATCAGATGGATGAGATGCCGCTCCCTTCCCATTTCTGTGGCCTGTCTCCAACCCTCCTTCTGCACATTTACACAAATAATAATTTTTTCTTCTAAACTGTAGCAAACAGTTGCTACAGTTTGTACCCTGCCTGCACTACAGAGCTCAGGTTTTAGTTAAACAGATTTTTTTGTTTTTAACTTTTAAACTGTAGCAAACGGCTTACTGCAATGTGGCAAATAGTTGCTAGAGTTTAGACCACAGATCCCTTCTCTATAACAAGCTCCTCATCCATGTAAAGCAGAGTATCTCCCTGAACTATTTTCACCTTAACTTGGGCAATTGGATGGGGAACAGGAAATTCATCCCTGGTTTGACACCTATGTCTCTAATGGACACAGGCAGCCTGTAAATGGTTCATCTTCTAGGCCCCTGCTTGTAAACATTTCGCCTCCTAAGCCCCTGCTTACACTTATCAAGGGTACCAAAACTTGTCAGAGATTTGGGATGCATGGCTAGGCTTAAAAAGGCCCTTGTGGTTGTAAGCCTAGTAAACACCTATGAATCTACAAGAGAGATTGGGATTGGTCAATAACACTCCTAACACTTTGCGCCCATGAACAGAGAGAAAATCAGTGATCTGATCAGAGATTGGTGTTTAAACTTTAAGGTAAGTTCTCATTTTTTTCCCCTCTGGCAGGGTCGACCAGATACTTTCTGTATTTATTTATTTTTTTCTGGCAGGGCCAACTAGATACTTTCTAAATTTTTTCCTGGCAGGGTCAACCAGATACTTTTGGTATTTATTTATTTTTTCCTGGCAGGGTCAACCAGATTATTTCTGTATTTAATTATTTCCTGGCAGGGTCGATGAGATACTTGTTAAATCTTGGTGCAGTGATCCAGTATCCTATATAAATTTTTGTTTCTGACATCCTGGGTCTGTAGGCTGGCAGGGTTTATCAAATTGTAGAAGGCCGAATCTGCAGTGAGCTGTGAATTTTGGGGGTGTTTGTGATGTCCTTCTAACAATATCTCGGCATGGTCAACCAGATACTAATAGGTGATCTATGTGTTTTGGGGACTGTTGATGATGATTTTCTGTTTCTAATATAATACACTGGCATGGTCAAATGGATACCAGTGGTCTGTGTGTTTGGGGGGCTGTTGATTACTTTGTTTTTTGGGGTTTTTTTTGTAATATCCTGGCAGGGTTAAGCAAATACTAAGGACGCACTGTGCTTTGGAGGCTGTTTGACTGTGGATGTCTTTTTTCTAATAAAATGTCCTGGCAGGGGTCAGATACTAGGTACTCAGTGTGTTTTGGAAACTACTTGTGGATGATTTTTTTTTTTTTAATGTAATCTCTTTGCAATGGCCAGTCAAGATAGATTAGGATGGTTTATGAATGTTTTGTTGTTGAAACTCTAGCTTTACATAACTAAAGTGTGTACGAGTGAACTGAAGTAAGATCACCTACACATTCTTCACTGTGTGATGTGAAAGAAATACAGTAACGTAATCATCGTCTTCACTTTTCATTATTTTAAACCTTGTAGGCTGAAACCACATATTGTGGGTAGGCAGCAGGCTGGGGGCTAAGCTTAGTACGTGTGAATGAAATGACTGACCTTCCTGCTGTACGTCTGACTTGCCGTGCAAGAGTAACGTGTATTTGAATGAAGTAAGATCTGCCACAAGCTCTGGACTCTGGCTATTGTTCATGTGAAAAAAATACATATATTAATAACAGTGTTGTCTTCTATCCTGTCAGCCTTGATTAGCATATTATCCTTCCCTTCCCATCACACGTCATTCAAAGAGTTTATTTAGCCCTAGAGTGAGTCTGGCACCATTTTTAAAACCCATTCCTATTACTTTACTGTCATTGGCGTCTCTTAGATAATGTGTGCTCCACATTAGCTTTAACTGCCTGTAGCTTAGGGTTTTACTGGTGATAGGTATTACTACTGTTTCTTTTTGTATAATTTAGTTAAATAACATTGACTTTATTGGTCTTTGCTACCTATATACTTTAACTACAGATTTTAGCATTCATTAAACTACCGTCAGTGTTCTGCCCTCACCTTCACTCTGTGATACTTTTTTGGTACTCACCTCTGCTGAGGGTCTGAACCCGCTCTGTTCGCCCTTTGGGCTCACTCCGCTCCCCTGCCCTAGCCCCAAATCTCACCCACCCCCACTACACCTGACCTTATACTTCCTCTTAGTCACCTGACATACTTTCTGCTCCAATCATTTGTCTTAGCCAGTTCTCAATATCGCCTACTCTAACACCACACCCATACTAGAATTTAGACATCATAACCCCACCTCCACCACTCACCAACAAACACTAATTAACCTATACAAAATAAACTACAATGCAAGTCCTACTACCCTTGCTCCTACTAGCCCTCACCTCCCTTTCCTACACGACAGCTATGCAAACTAGCTTGCCCCTAGACAGCACCTCATTCCATACAACACTTACTGAAAAACACACCAACTCCCTCATAAACTTTACAGTCTGTCCAACACTATTTAACACTAGTATTACGCTACACACTTCTAACATCCACCTATCTACAACTATCAATAAGAAAGCAGTATATATATCACTCTCAAACCTTACCTATGCTATCAAACACATATTCAAACTCAGTAAAAAACTTCTTATTGCTGGTGACATACACCCAAACCCAGGGTCCAGTTTTACTGACCTCCCCCAATAGACCTCAATCTGATCCACTAATAATTAACATCAATATAAGGAGTATTTCCAATAAACTCCAAGATCTACATGCTATTGTCACTCATTACTCCCATGACATTCTAACCATTACTGAGTCATGGCTGAAACCACATATCCCTAGTGAGGAAATTCTACCACCAGGCTACAACATCTTAAGGCTAGATAGAGAAAATAGGAAAGGTAGTGGAGTTGCAATCCTATTCAAAAATGAAATAAATCTCCAGCCATTTCATACCCCTTAGCCAACATTTCAAAATGCAGAAATCATAGGCTCTATCCTTCCAATAAACAATGATAAAAAAATAATATTTTTTGCTGCTACATTCCTCCTGGAAATAACTCTCCAGCTATTGAAAAAATCCTTCAATGGCTGAATCAAAACTCCCCTCACGAAATAATTCTATTAGGAGACCTCAATACTGACTGGCAAGCCTGCAACTCCAACAACCCCACTAACAATATCAGCCTCTATGGTTTCACACAACTAATTCAAGAACCCACCAGAATAGACAAAAATCCATAAACAATCCATTATTGATTGGAATGCAGTAAATAACCCCAAACATCACTATCACACTGGATGCTTACCTGATGTTCTCAGTGACCATCTCCTCACTTTCCTTCTAAGGAAACGAACCAAAACTCCTAATCCCATAATCCACAGACACTTCAGGGATAATCGCAACATAACCCCAGATAACCTAAACAACATTCTACAGCAATGTAACTGGCAGCCTCTGAGAATTTTACACCTGGATCAGGCAGTAGACTACTTTAATGATATATTTATCTCAATTCCATTGCACCAGTAAGAAATATAAAAACTAAAGTTAACTACGCTCCATGGTTAAGCAGAGACACAAGAGCCCTACTAAAAACCAGAGACAATGCCTGGAAGAAATGGAAACAAGAAAACTCCAATCATACTAAGCAAAATATAAACAAATTAGGAATCTAGCCAAAAAAACAAACCAAACTAGACAAAAAAATTACTTCCTAGGTCTCCAAGACAAATACTTGAAAACTCCCCAAAAATGTTGGCAGAGTATCAACTCCCTACTAAAACCTGGAACAATTGCTACCCCCACCCCCACCTCCCACTATACTAACAGCAAAGATATAGCTTCCCAACTTAACTGTCATTTTATAACCTCAATCCACACTCTGTCCAACCAACTAACAAACACTAATACCTTACCAGCCTCATCTACTGGGAACTCTCCTAGCAACTCTTCCAACCTGCCTTCCTTCTCTCACCTGTCCCTACATCGAAAATTAGAAACCTCCTCCTCAAACTAAAACCTACCAGACTAGCAGCAGATGGTATTCCTGCTAACTTCTTAAAAATAGCAGCTGACTCCCTATCATACCCAGTATCAATCTTAATAAACAGGTCCATTCAGGAAGCTTATGTGTCACAACTATGGAAAATATCCTGCATTATACCTCTTCACAAAGGTGGTAAATCTTATGACTTTTCCAACTATTGACCTATAGCCATTCTTTCCCCCTTATCTAAGATCCTAGAGAAATGCATACATTCACAAGTTATGCAGTTCTTGAATACTAACAATTTCTCTTCTCTACCCAACACAGTTTTCGCCCTCACCATAGTACAACTCCTGCTCTTCTCTCCTTCACCAATCTGGTTAATCATCATAGAAACAATAACAACTATGCATTTGCTACCTTTTTAGACTTGTCTAAAGCATTTGACATGGTCTCACACCCTAAACTATTGGATGCTCTTCATTCTCTATCCTTTACTTCCCCTACTACCTCCTGGTTCAATAGCTACTTATCAGATAGACAGCAATCTGTACAATGGCACAATAACCTATCCCTTCCTCTTCCTAACTCTATAGGAGTACCACAAGGCTCAATATTAGGCCCACTACTTTTATCTATCTTTAGAAACAATCTTTACACCTTCTCTAAGCAAGCCTCACTTATTCAGTACACAGAATATTCCACTCTCATCTGTGCAGCCCCATCTGTCAACACCCTACAACAACTTGCCCAAGAATCTTTCTCTGCTATTGAAACTGGGATCACTGACATCCAACTTATTCTTAACCCCAATAAAACCAAACTTCTCCTGTTCACCCCAAATAAAACAAAATCGATCCCCTCTACTTTCACTATCTCATCTAGGAATGGCATTATCATCTCTCCTTTCACCCACACAAAACTCCTAGGAGTTGAAATTGACAACAACCTATCATTCGATCTACACATAGAACAAACCATTCAGAAAGTTCATAAAACAATGGGAACCCTGTACAGGCACAAAAACTATCTCACAGAGAAATCAAGAATCACCATAGCTCAAACTCACTTCCTATCAACACTTACTTATGCTGTACCAATCCTAACCCATACTAGAAAAGCAGATCTGGACAAGTTAGAGTCATGCTACAACAAGATTGCCAAATTTTCTCACAATTCCCCCTTTAGAACTCATCACTGCCAAGTACTAAAAGAACTTCAATGGTTTGAATTTCCTAACTTACTAACATACAAACAACTTACCTGTGCCTTTTTCATCAGAAACTACCCAGATAAAACACCTGCCCTTAAACAGCTATTAACCTCCCACTCTACCAATCGCCCTCTCCACTCATCTAATAGACTTCTCCTCAGTGTTACTACTGTTAACAACACTGCAGGTAAAGCCCTATATTCCCACATTATAGCCAATAAATGGAATAATCTCCCCACTAATATTACCTCTACTACAACAAACACAAACTTCAAAATGTTACTCAAATCTCATCTTAGGACAACATGGATCTGCCCATGTATCACCTGATAATCTTTATACCTTCTCTTCTCCTTAAAACAACTTGAATCTAGAATTCACACTATCCTACTTGCATAGGAATGCATATTCTTAGAATAACTCTCTTTTGTCTTTGTACTTCATTAAGTGTATGCTTACTAGAAATGTAAACTGTCTATACTACCTTTGTAAATACGTCTAACTGTATTTCAGTCCTGCACTGCCTGTTAATCTTTTTTTGTATGTAATCCACTCCCTTCTCCTTTTGTATATTTTCTTTTTGTATTAACTTCTTACTATATCTTAATTGTGGAGCTTTTCTCCCCGGGCATCCACTGAAAATGGACCTGGTCATGCTGGATTTTCCCTGTAAACAAATCAAAAATAAAAATAAAAAAAAAAAATAAAATAATAAAATAAATCTTTTTTTCTTTTAACCTCGTAAGATTAATCAGATACTGTGTGTGGAGTGGGCTCTAGGCACTGGCCCTGCTGTCATCTGTTGTAATTCTGGCTTTGCAAGACTGTCATACTTGTCTTTATTTTCAGATGAATGCAATCTAGTTATTAAATGTATGAGTCATTCTTAATGTATGTAATTTCATATCTCTTCATGTGTATACTTAATGTCTGCTTTAAAATGTTTGTAATATGTTAGAGGTTTTCTCCCCAGCATACCAATCAACTGTCCAGATTTTTACAGAATGTTCAGATTTTTGCCTCATATATTTGGTCTGTTCTTCATAAAATTTGTGGTTTACTGGCTAATTGCTGAGGATTGAGGTCACCAAATAGTGATCTACATTTGCGTTTCAGACTTCATATCTTTCAGAATATGCATGTTAACACAAATCATGTTATTCTAACAACTTTCTAAGTTTGTAACAGCAATTTTAAAAATCTGTACCAATTGTTGGGCCATTGTAATCCCATTATTTTAAGGTTTGTCTAGATTTTTAGTGATAAGAGGATGAGAGGTATGCTCCCTGGACATATGCCGAAAAGTTTTTTTTGACTAAAGAGAGTTGAACAAGCCTGGGTAAACAAAAGTAAATTAAATAAAATGAAATATGTATATGTTTAAGGCGAGATGGCACACATAAGTTGCCACTAATGCTGCTATCAACTAAATGAAATTAATGCAATTATGCTAATTTAATTCTGGCAGGGCAAAGCAGATACTTTTGTCCAGTAATGGGGGGGGGCTGTTTGTGAATGAAATGAGTTGGCTGACCATGTCATTTACTGTTGTACTTCTGGCTTTGCAAGATTAATATGCATTTTGGTAAAGTCGACTGTCATGCAAGCCTCTGTCAGTGTCTGTCAGAATCTCTGGTACATTAGGCATTGGAGTGACCTTGAATTGTGGATAATAAATTAAGATAGTACAGAAGGATTTCCAAATTTCCTTACTGTTCAATTGGCATTGTACAAAATGCAAATTACCTGATAGCAGTACATATGTATGTTTACTACATCATGTGTACTCATAATAATTTCATGCAATCAAGACCAACTACGTTTTTACTGTTTATAGAGATGCTTAGGTTTTGTGCTGTTATAGCAAAACCTAAACATCTCATTAGCTCTGTAATATGACATAGTCTAGTATTTGGTAAACTATTCAGCATGTGCAATAGTGATTGAGCAGTTATTTTATGTAAACTGGTAAGTATGATCAGTGTTGATCCAACTGTATCATAGCTCTGACCTGTGAAGTTAGCCCCACCCCTTTCTAGTTGGCCCTACACCATTTCGGTGTCTCCTGCAGCCCCCCTTTGATTTGAAGTCATCAGCTGCCACTGGTCTCAGTTTATATTCACATGTGTTAATGTAGTGCAGTTTTTTATATATTTATACTTTTGTGCATTAACTGTTGTGCAACAATTTTTTTTATTGTATTGTCAAATTCTCTTTGTTTTGTGAAAAAGTAAGTAATTAGCATTCCTTTTAATTGTGAATTTTTTAAATTATCAAATTTAATTAATAATTAACTTTGATAATAACTTGATGGAAACTGACTTTTATGTTCTATATGAAGATAAATCGAACGTTTTACTATGGAAACTCAGGTGTTGACAGCATTTCTTAGAAGCTCTGTAATGGACACTAATTTAAATTAGACTGTCCTTTTTTGGTTTTGATTGCCAAGTTTTTGAAATACAAATAAAGCAATTAAAATTACAATTTATTTTAGATCCCTTTTTATTATGGATAAAAAAGCAGAAAACAAAAAGGCAGAGCGCAAAAAATTTGTGAGAATAAACAAGAGTCTACAATCAACCACAGAAAAATGCAAAAAAATAACAAATGTATTCATCAGTTTTTCTGTTCCTATACCTAGTGCCAAAGAGAAAACTAGTGCAAAAGACCTCATGAAAATACACAAAAACCCAAAACCAACAAGAAGAAAATGCATCTAATGAAAAAGAAGAAACCACCACTAAACAACAAGAAATGAAGTTTGGCACCAAACCAAGTTGTCCCAGGACATCTTCATGGGGCGTTAGGTTGATATTAGGGGGAGTTAAGTGGGTTGAGGAGGTGAAAGGGTTTAGTGGAGGCAGGGATGGCTGGGAGGAAATGAGATAAGGATGGGGAGGGGCTTAAAAGGTTTAGTCTAGTGTAGCTGGGTTAAGCAATCACATTCTGGCATGAACTTGCTAAGGCAAGGTACATCCATGACGACCTGTAGGTTTTCTAGGAGAAAAGGTAGGCCTTAGGGTACTGGTTGGGAGCAGGTGGTTTGCATACATATATGTGTGTGTCTCTCTCTCTCTCTATATATATATATGTATATATTTCTTTTTTAGTTCTTCTTCTCTCTATTTGGAAAAGGCAAGGGGTATTTGTGTGTAGGTAAGAGTATTGGGTCAAGGTTGGCTAGCACTTAGGGCATGGTTCACTGTAGGCTTGTTGTTCTGGTTTTAGTGAAGGGCAGCTTTGTTGGTGCTCTTATACATGTCAGGTGGGGGACTTGGCAATGTTTTTTTCCCCCCAGTAAGGGCTTGAATTGCTTGTTGGTGGTCTTGGGACAGTGGAACAAGGGGTTACCAGTCCCCTCCTTGACGAACATATCAAGAGCTGCCGGCGAATAATGGCAGTTTTGGTCATGCACGGTGAAGTTCGGTTGGTTGGTGGGACTGTTGTGAGGCTGAGAAATGGACATAAGTATTGCTAAGCATAGCTGCTAGGGTCTCATATCTCTACACTGTAAGAGTTTCCCACGAGGGCTACATTCCGCCTCATGCTTTGGCTTGTTCTTAAAACACAGTGGTTTTCTGGGAGGTTAGTGGCACAGCATTTTGGATTGAAGTTAGAACTTACATGACAGACATGTAGTTTCGACTTCATACCCATCAGCTGTTTCATGCACATATTTAATGTTTCCCTGTAAAATATGCAATTTGCTGGCAAGTCACTGGGTTAATCGGAGGACTTATGTCACCAAATAATGATATACATTCGTGTTCCAGGCTTTGTACCCTTCAGAAAATGTATGCTAAGTGAACTCCTGTTATTTTAGTAACTTTTACGTTTATAAGATGCTATTTGATATGTGTTGGAGTCATTATTGGGCATGGGGAAGCAGCTCTGACAATGCCACTTTACATCGTTTGTGATTTTCTGGTGATTCGAATCAGAAATAATGGCAGCAGTTGAGGTTTGGTGTTCATATTTGCTTGTAAAAATAAATGTGAACTCTGGTCCTGATGCCCTAGCAATCTTTTAAGGTTGGGGAGAAGATGGTGTTTTCTTTTCCTTTGCTTTCCCCCAGGCTTTGGCTCATTGTTGCGCATGCTCATGGTGGGCCTAACTGACAGAACAGGGTCTGTTAGCAGGATAGGCGCGTACACATTTGGCATATCAGGCACAACCGTTACTGGTAATACAAAGGCAGGTCTGGTACACTCGGAGGTTTTACAGTCTTTAACATCAGGCAGTATGCTGCCAGAATAGTGGTTGTGGGTTTCACTCTGCCACTGGGTTTGGAAGGCTTGCGGTGGTCAAATACTGACTCCTAGTAGGAGTTTTGTGGTGGCTGGCTCAGTGGTTATTTCGCGGGCTTGGAGGTACCTGTGAGTAATGGCCCTGGTAGCAGTTTTTGTGGTGGCTGGCTCAGTGTTATTTCACAGGCTTTGTGGTACCAGTGAGTAACGGCTGTTTCCGGGCATGCGCGGTGAGTATGGTAGTTATTGAGGGAAGGGAGGTACGTGCCTTGGAGAACAGCTGAAGAAAAAATATATATATATTGTATAAGTGTTGGTACCCTCATCCAGTTGCTGATGTGTTTTGATGGCAGCTAAAAGGTGATTGATTTAATAAGTCCAACAACTTTGACATGAATTGTTTAGCTGTAAAGCCAGTGATCTTGCCTTCATTATTGGTGGATGGGGCTGTTATGATTAGCTCAGTAAGTCATTTTACTAGCAAGCATTTTCTACAATTTAGGCAGCATACACAGAATGTGTTCTGCATTCGTAGTTTAGAGGGGGGGGCAAGGAATGCATGGGGCTTCTTCACAATACTCTGCTACAGGAGTTATTTGGAGGGAAGGGTGGTGAGCGGATGAAGAAAAGAGAAAATAAGAGATCACCTGTATAATGTTGTAGCACTCAGAAATACAAGGGAGGATAAAGACTGACACTGGGGCTGAAGTTAGTAAGTAATGGTATGATGTGGGGGAATATAGATTAAGTAGGAGTAGGCAGTTAAGAAATGTAATTAGTTAAATGTTAAATGTAGACAGCAGACAGAAAATGAGTTCCTGCTCTGCTTCTGTTTTTTAATGCTGAAATATCAGTTAAATAACACTCTGGTTCACCATTTTTAGCCCCCGACAGGATCTTAACAGCACAGGGGGTGCATAAAATTTTTTTAAACACCCTTCTAAGTTAACACTGGGTCTTACAATATGGTAATGCTAAACCAGGATATCATTTAACCGACATTTGACTATAATAATGGTGTTTCATGCACTTAAAAAGGTATTAACAGCTACTAGGAGATCTGAAGAATTCAGGTTAATTATTTTTGTATAACAATGTCAAATGCAATATAGAGATGAGTTAATTTCCCTGAAAGTCAATGGTACAGATATATGCAAGATGTTCAGATTTGCTGCATGCTTTCCCCCCTTTTCTTTCCTTAGAATGGTGCCTTCTGACAAGTTATGGTAAAGTCTTAAGACTTTAGTCAGAAATAATGACAGGCATTTGAGTTGCGGACTTCATACCATTCTGAATATCCATGCTACAGCAACCTGTTCTATCAACCTTTTAAGTTTGTAGAGGAATATTTAATATACTACCTGATTGTATTTTGTAAGCTGCTAGTTAGCTGCTAGTCAGCTATTATTAGGTTTGCTGCATTGTGTCTCTTTGTTCCATATTATGTTGGTTAGTGTGCCTCATTTGGAGATGGAAGGTTAAGAGCTAGGCAGATGGTTTTACTATATAAGTTAGCTTGGCTTATACAGGGCGCTAATTGATGTGGTCTGGAATCGCACGGTTACCCTGGTTGTGGCTATTGATAGAGCCCTTCATGTGTGGGGTTTAGTTTTAACATACTCAGCTGGTAGTTACATTTATCTTGGGTATTTGATAGGGTCATTGGAAGCATAGCTTCAGTTATGGCTGCTTTGTCATAGATGTGAGTGGCGGTGGTACACTCCTTCCTAGGTTGGCAGGATAGGTTGTCTTTGAAGATGTCTTGGAATGTGTGTTATCTATTTCAGATGATTTACATGTCTTTTTCTTTCTTGCAGATGGGGTCTTGAAATGCTGCGGCTGTAATTTGTAACAGGTGGGTATAAGGGGGAACCTTCTCTTTACATATTAGAGGGTTTACTTTTGCCCTTTTCTTTGTAGATGGTGATGTGCTGAATACCATTTGTGGCGATACACAGGGAATTTGCAGATGATGGAAGCAGTGGCAAGCAAGGAGGTTACACATGGGGAGCACAAGTGGATAACAGTTACTGACGGAAGTAAGTGGATTTCAAAGTTGTTGAGTTTTGGTAGAGGATTTACACTGATAGTCAGAGAAGGACAGCCATTTGAGTTGGTGATCTCAGGGTTAACTGGCTGTACAATTTGTTCTATTAACCATTCAGTATGTTAGATTAACGTTGAAAGTTGTACCTGCTTTTAGGCATTTGCATTCAATAGTAAAAGGGAGCAACAGCCATTGGCCATAGGTAAGGATTTGGGTTCCTGCAGTGGGTTTGATGAGGTTACAGGTAATGCATTTTATTTAGTGCTCACTAAGGCATGTCAATGTGGATGAGGTTCAGGTAGGTGGAGTGGAGTCACAGCACTCTTAGTGTCATAGGAAGCTATTAGGCTACTGGCTAGGGGATTGTTACAAGCTAGACAAGTTTGGCTCTTTTTCTGTGGGTATGAGTCATAGTATAAAAGGGGGGGGGGGCTGGTGCCATACTTTGGTGCAGTGTTTGGCAAACACTTGATGGGGTGGCAGGGGTCCTTGTCAGTGCCTCTATGTTAAGTAATTACTGGTATGTGTGCACATAGAATTTATTGTTTTTTCTTTTCTTTACAGATTGCTGAAGTGGAGAAGGCATCATGAGGTGGCTTGAAAAGGGGATTTGAAAGGTGAGGTTTTGATAGGATGGATGTTCTTGCCACTGTAATGGGGCACAAGGAGGGTCTGAGTAATCACCTTAGTAAGGCACGTTAGAGCTCTGTGTTCAATTAGTGGGATCTGAGTACTGCATTGGTATAGGGGGCAAGTAAGGAAGAGGTAGGTAGGGGGGGCAAGGGAAAAACTGCTAGGGATGGTTTATGGGGAGTGTGGGGATCTCATGGGATGAGTAGAGTCACAACATTCATAGGAACACAGGAACTTATTAGGCTACAGTCCTATGACTCTTGGCAAGCCGGTGAAGTTCAATCCTTGCTTTCTTGGAACCTTGGGATGGCTGTACTCACTCATCCAGTTGTTCAAACTGGATGTGGGGGAAGGGCCAATGAGGTGTTTGACGGTGCTGGAGTTTGTTCCTAATGGGTGGTATCTTTGGGGTGAAAAATTTGTCCCTTAAGTAGGTAGTGTTAATGTTACATACCAGGTTAAGGTTTTACAGAATAACACATGGGTCATTTCACTTGGGGTTTTGGTTGAATTTTATAGATAGGGTTTTAGGAAGCATGGTAGGTAGGTGGCTGCGTTGGGGTAGTTTTAGAAACTGCGTGTGTTGATACAGGGGAGTTAGAAGGTTTAAAGGAAGCTTGGTTGCAGGATAAGGCAGCTGCAGGGCAGGTCTTAATTACCTACTAGTGGTATAGGTAACATAAGGATAGAAAGCTTTTGAGGGGAAAGGCCAAGGACAAACAGGGGTTAAGAATGGTTTGGTGATGAGTGTATTGGGGGTGTTTATGGCTGGACACGTAAAGTACTTCATTGCTGAGCATAGGCAAGTTTTCAGGAACTAGGTCAAGGGGTGCTGGTTTTCTGCCATCTAAGGTTAGGACATTAACGTTTTGGAGTTTGACTATTCCCTACGGTAATTGAGTTGTTGCACATCCAGAACAGGGTAGTTGGTGGGCTAAGGTGATTGGCTACAGTTGACAGGGTCCTGGGTGTGAGATTTGATACTAGTTGTTTTGACTGAGTGTCGATTTAAGTTCAAGGGGTTATAGTTTGTGTTTTTTTATTGTGGTTATAGGTTGTCTATCCATTCAGGTTGAGCCACAATTTCAGCTTTGAAGGAAGTGGGCTAAATGGGTATGTATTCTCTTGATGTGGATGTTCTGGTGGTACAGTGGGGTCATGGTAATCCTACTTTATTTAGTGTGATGGTATGGCAAGGTAGGTTTATGATGGGATTCTAAGGTGCTTTACAGATGCTGGGTACACAGAATGATGTTTGGCTTGACCCTTCCCCTTATGGGAAGTAGTGGGTTGAACAATTTTGGGTAGAAGGTAGGGGGAACAGCCTGGTCACACTTTTTGGCGGAGAAGAGGGATAGGTTTGCCCTCTTCTGTTCCCCCTCTAATGGCTGGATGTTAATTTCAAGGATCTGGGAAAGGAAAATGTGTAGTTGGAGGAAGCTTGCTGAATAGATATGCAAGCTGAGATAAGGATGCTGCTTATTTGGTGGAAGGTAATTCAATGAATGATGTATGAAGTGAGATGGGATGCTGCTTCATAAGTAAAGTAAGTGAGCAGAGGTATGGACGCTGCTTACTGGGGAAGGGTGAGTAGCTACGCTGCCCTGATTAACATTACAGGGATGTTATGCTGTGTTTAGAATCAATTATATTATGAATAGTTGTAATTAATGAATTTGGTGAACAGAGCTATGTTATGGAAATTTAATAAAGGTCTTCAAATGTCATTTGGTGTGATGTGTTTATTGAAGGGGACTGGGACAAATGAACAATGAAGTTTATGAGAAAGTAATAAATAAGGTTCTGCATACTTGTGAAATTGACAGTGACCATAAAATACTAAAATTAAATACTTTTCTTGACCCAGTCAGAACTTCCTGTTTACATTTTTTACTTACCATCCAAAACAAGACATTGCTGATAATATATTACAAAAAACTCTTAACAGGAAAGACAAGACAAACCGTAAATGGGTATCCTACTGCCAGGAAAAAAAATCCTTATTTTGTTCTGTCTGGCATTTTCTAAAAGTTCTGAAAAAAATCCTTTTATGGAAGGTATGGCAGATAGGAGACACATCCATCAAAGAATTGAAGAGCATGAAAGAAATGCAATGCATACAAGTTGTGCCGAAGCATATTTTTTACATGCTGCCAATGCCGATATTGGTAATTTAATATTTTCTGACCAAATTATTATTTTCTAACCAAATTTCTGTAAGATGAGAACAAGTAAAAAGAAATGATAAACATTAGAGCGGGTGGTTGACATAGTTAAACTGATACGTAAAGGCAGACTTAGTTATAGAGAACAGAATTTGAAGCTGCATACACATTAGAAGATATTTCTGCAGATAATGGAAATTCTTTAGAGTTAATTCAGGTTCTTAGCAAATATGATGTGTGCTTAAGTGAGCATATAAATGACTGTAAAGAAAAGTAAAAGTATACACTTGTCAGGAGGAAAAGGTAGAGGATCAACATTAACCTTACTCTGTAATAACACAGTCAATATGGTGATACAAATTATTCAACAGCTTATTCAGGAGACAAACACAAGTGAAATAAGAGCAGCTGAAATGTTTTTGGTACAAATCAATACAACACAAGATATCACATCAAAAGACCAGTGTTGCATTACTGTATGGTATATGATTGATCAAATTCATGAGAAGCTATTAACAGTGTTAACCTGCAAATCAACTGGAGAATATATGTTTCAGTTACTATCGAAAACTCTGAAATCTTGCAGTATTGATATTTCAAAATGTGTTGTCAGTTTTACTGATGGAGCTGCAAATATGAAACGGCAATATAATGGGTTTTCTGCATGGTTTTCAAAAGAATCTCCTCATCAAAAATATGTCTGGTGCTATGCACACATTTTCAATTTAGTACTTTCAGATGCTACCAATGTTGTTATTGAAAGTGTATCCCTATTTAGTTTAATAAATTACATTGCAGTGTTTATCCGAGATTAAGATCAGAGAATGAATACATGGGAAAATGTAACTCAAGATGTTTGCCATTGAAAGTTTTCAATAATTGGTAAAACTCATTGCTGGTCAAAATCTATGGCTTTGAAAAAAATATCTGGGGTATTTTCAAATGCAGATTCAGCTTTGTGCATGGACCTAATTGTTACATTGACACGTATTCAAGCAAATGCCAGATCTAAACCTGAAGTACTTCTAAAAGCAAAAGCATATACAGAAACTATATAGCACATACGTTCCTTTGAATATTTGAACTAGCAACCCCATTATCTAAATACCATCAAACAAGACAAATAGATGTTTTGAAATCTTGTTGCATGATTTCATTAATACTACAAGAACTCCAAACATTCACAAGAGATTTTAATACTATCCAAAAGCCAGCGAACAATTTTGTTAACCATGTTAACATGAAGTTGCTAGAATTAGAAGACTGTGATTTGGAAGCACAATGTTATCTTCCAGAAAAAAGACCCAGGAAGAAGAAAATGAGGGCAGGCGAATGCACTCGTGATGAACAAATCTCTAATTCTATTACATCTTACAGAATACAGGTTTACAACATCATTCTTGATGAGATCATTGAAAGCATTCATTGCCATTTTCAAAACAGTAGTGTGCTTTATGCAGATTTTTATTTCTTGGAGCCAAGAAACTTTTCTGAACTAAACAATTTAAGGTATTCCATTGTTGGCGCTAGCTAAATTAAGAGAATGCTTGATTAATTTTTATGAACGAGCCACTGCTGAGAATTTACGAAGTGAACTTGCAAATTTTGCATTGCATTGGGAAAACTTGAAAGCATCAGTGGTAGAAGACTATACAATTCAAATTGAAAATGAAGACAATATTGACATAGAAGTAGAAAATAAGTTATGCTCAGCATGCAAAAACTGCAGTATTTGTTATCTAATATTATGCTGATATAACTTATTTATTTATTATTATTATTATTTATTTATTTATTCCAGTTTGGTGACCGGGGAGGTCCACTGGGCTAAAAGCCCATTTTCAGTGGAGGCCCGGGGAGAAAAGCTCCATAATACAATGTTACATGACATAATAATCACACAATTACAAAACGATAAATTGATTTACATACAAATTAAACATTGGATGATTATAGAAACAGTGCAGGAGGATGATAGGCAAATTGCATAGGAATGAGAGAAATTGTTAGTTACATTAGCAATGTAAGACAAATATGGAAGGTATGAAGGTTAGCCAGGTGAGAACGAAGAGGGGAGCTTGGCAGATATAGAGTGAAGCATGCAGTTACATTTTCAGTGAGTATGCAAGTAGGAGAGGAGTTTAGTTTTGAAGGAGTGTAGGTTGTCACAGGTCCTCAGTGTGGAGGGAAGGGCATTCCATTTTTTAGCAAGGGAAAAGGACAGTAAAAGTTGACCGGCTGGGTGTTTAGGTTTATGGATAGAGATGAGGTTTTGGTTAGAAGATCTAAGGGGTCTGGGGGGGGGTGTAAGGTTGGAGGATATTGGATAGTGTGGGACAGAGGGTGGGTTGAAAGATTAATTTGTGGGTTGAGACAATTTGGAGGTAGTCTAGTTGATTGGGGAGTTCATGCCAATTTAGGGTTTGTAGGGATGTGCAGTGATGAGAGCGTGAAGTTGCCTTAGTGGCAAATTTGGAAATTTTATTGTAGCATACTTCCAGTTTAGAGGTTAAGGTAGAAGATAGATTTGTAAGCAGAGGAGCACCATATAGAAGAGATGGGAGGAGATATGTAGTGGCTAAGGTACGTCGGGTAGAGGGGGAAAGGAATTGACTATTTCTGTACAGTAGGCCGAGTTTTATATGGGTTTTCTTGATGTTAAGTTGGATATGTGTATGGAATTTTAAGTGTTCATCAATTGTGACCCCTAGGAGCTTAGCGGAGGGAACGGTGTTAATGTTGGAGTTGTTAAGGCAAGAAATTTGAAATGAGTTTTTTTCGGTGGTGGAGAATTTTGAGTGGGTGAAAAGAAGAATCTTAGTTTTGTTAGCATTAAGTGAGAGGTGATTTTGATACATCCAATTTTCAGTGGTTGTGAAGGAGGTTTGAGTTAGAGATTGGAGTTCTTTAAGGCTGGGGGCAGAGCAGATCAAAGTAGAGTCATCTGTGTATTGGACAATTTTGGTATTGGGAATAGCTTTGTGGAAGCCATTAATGAAGATGTTAAATAGCAGTGGGCCAAGTATGGAGCCTTGGGGAACTCCTGTGGGGGTAGGAAGGAAGCTGGAGGAGGCTTGGCCCCATTTCACAGCTTGGGACCTGTCAGAGAGGTAGCTGGAGAACCAGGATAGGGTTTTAGGGGAGATGTTAAGGTTGGATAGGTGGTTTAGTAGATGGGAGTGGGAGATGGTATCGAAAGCTTTGGATAGATCTAAGAGAACAGATGAAACTAAGTTACCAGAGTCTCGAGCTGAATTGACAGAGTGCAAGAAGGAGAGAAGGGCTGTGTTAGTATTATGTCCTGGGCGGAAACCGTGTTGGGTAGGAGAGAGCAGCTGGTGTTTGATTATGAATTGCATGAGTTGCAGGTGGATGCATTTTTAGAGGAGTTTTGATATAGGAGAGAGGATAGCTATGGGGCGGAAGTTAGAGAAGTTACAAGTTTTGCCACCTTTGTGGAGTGGGAGAATAAAGGCAGAGAGCCATAGTTTGGGTACATAAGATTCGAGAAGGAATCGATTTATCAGGATACTAATAGGGAAAGCAATACTGTCGGCAGCAATTTTTAAGAAGGAGGAGGGGATGTTGTCAGGGGCATTTGTGCAAGGTTTAAGTTTGGAGAGAAGTTTCTTTATAAAGTGGGTGGCTACAGGTTTAAGTTCAAAGGTAGGGGGAGGGGATAGTGAGGATGTGGAGTCATGGGAAGAGGGGGTGGGGGGTGTTGTTGGGGAAGGTTTTGGTTAGCTCAGCAACAGAAAAGGTGAAGAAGGAGTTGAATAGATTGGAAGTGTCTTGGTCAGATTTGCTAGTATCAGGACATGGGTTGTTTGTTGTGCCCAGCTTAAGAAGAGAGTTAATAGAATTCCAGAATTGTTTGGGGTTTTTTGCATGATTTATTTGTAAGAGGTTGTACTGAGACTTTTTATCTGATATGACATGTTTTTTGGCAAGGTTTCGTAATTGTTTGTATTTAAGTAAGTATTCAGGTTGTTTATGTTGGAGATATTTTTTCCAGGATGTGTCTCTTTGTTGCATAATTTTTTTGGTTTCTTTAGTAAGCCAGGGGGCGGTCTTGGCTTTGACTCTTTTAGTACGAATTGGAGCTAGGGAGTTCAGGATAGTAAGGAATATAGTGTTGAAGAAATCAACAGCTTCGTCCAGGGGTAGGGTTTTTAGTGGGTTCCAGTTAGTGAATTTGAGGGAGTCAGAGAAGGTGGAGGGATTAAAGTTGGTTAAGTTGCGAGTGTGTAACAGTTTCTGGGAGAAGGAGGAAGAAGTTGTTGTTCTATAGGTGAAGGCAGGGAGGTGGTCTCCTAGAGGGTCTGGAATAATGCCAGATGTTGAGGTTCGGTTTGGATGAGACACCAGGATCCAGTTTAGGATGGAGCCTGTGAGGTTAGTTTTGTTGGGCCTGGTGGTATAATTTATA
Source organism: Protopterus annectens (assembly GCF_019279795.1). Classification (NCBI taxonomy): domain Eukaryota; kingdom Metazoa; phylum Chordata; order Ceratodontiformes; family Protopteridae; genus Protopterus; species Protopterus annectens. The sequence goes on along the minus strand of NC_056728.1, from coordinate 111,616,862 downwards.
AGTTGTGTGAAATTGAAAAGGTTGATAGATAAGGTGGGATTATGGTCACTGATTTTTTGCCAGTTAATATTTACATCTCCCATAATACGTTTCATGTTTAATATTTAAAGAGGACCAAGAGAGGATGTCTTCCAAGGTAGTGGTGTTGTTTCCAGGAGGAATGTAAAGGGAGATGATGCAGATGCTTTTATGGTCATTTAATTTTAGGAGGCCAGCTACTAGTTCAGTATTATGAAAGGAAGGGATAGCATTTGGGAAAGGAGTGATGGATAAGTGGTTAGCATAGATTAGTGCTACACCACCACCTCTTTTATTTATGCGATCAGATCGGAGAGATTGAAAACCGGGGGGAAGGAATTCATTGTTGGTTATGTGTGGTTTTAACCAGGTTTCAGAGATGGCTACAATATCTGGTGAATTATGGTTTAGCCAGGCATGGAAGAGGGTAATTTTATTAGTTATGCTTTGGGCGTTGATGGTGAGAAATTTGAGATCTTTACAATTTGGTTTGTTGTTGAAATTTTGGTTATTTGTGTGAGGCATGTTTGGTCCAGGGTTTGGATGAATGTCGCCTGCTAGGCAGCGGAAAGAGAGAAGGTGAGTAAGTCTGTTAGTTTTAGTATGTTTTAGTTTGTTAGGGGTAGGATGGTAGGGGGTGGCTTTAGGTTTGTGGAATTTATTTGGGACTTGGAAGAGTTTTAATGTTAATAGAGAGGGGGGGTGAACTGGAGTTATAGAGGCAGAGATATTGTGGTAGTGATTAGTGGGGTATGGTGGTGGAGGTGGATATGGAGGGTTTAGGTGAAGGTTGGTATAGGAGGTGGAATGGTATAGTGGTAGAAGAATGAGGGCTAGGAGTAATGTAGGGGCAAGGATTGTAGTAGGAATTGAAGGCATTGTAGAAAGAGAGATTAGATTTAGATTAGTGGTGAAAGAGCAAAAAGGTTTGTATGTTAGAGTATGTAAGGCAGGTGGATGGAAAGGTGTTTAGCTTGAAAGGTAAGGTTGGTGGAGGGGGAGGTATATTTGGGAAAAGTGGGTGGAGTAATCTAGTGATGGGATTGGGTGATGTAAGTGGGAGGGGGTATGTGATGAGTAATAAATGTAGGACCACTGGGGGCAGGTGAAAACTGGGGGCAGGGTAGGGGAATGGAGTGAGTCCGCAGGGTGAATGGAGCGAGATAGAGCAACAAGGCAGAAGAGTCCAGCTGAAAAAGTATCAGCTACTGCAGGTTGGAGCTGAGGTAAGTTGGAGGAAGTGCAGAAAAACGGGTGTAAGTAAGTGGGGATTGAGTAAATAGGGGAGAAGAGAAGACTATTGAGGTGAGGAAGTGGAGTAAAATAAGGGGAGGTTTGGCTTCTGAGGGGTTTAGAGGTGAGGCTGGAGTAAAAGATTTGAAAGGAGTAGGAGCAGGCAAGCGAGGAATAGTGCTGCCACCTAGTGGAGAAAGGAGAGAATGGCAAGCAGAGAGTGATAGAGAGTAAAGAATAGGGCAAATGGACTGAGGCTCGAAAGTAGAAGGAAAAGCAAAAGGGCTATAGGGTACTACTTTACAGGGATACAGAAAAGGGATTGGGGGCCGCAGGCACCACTGAGAGGGGAGTTTATACGGTCTGTGGTAGGCTGCTGTGTCACACTCACAGAGGGACTGGCTAACAAATAAAGAAGCTTAGGTAGGTATAAGACTACATACATTTATTGAAAATTATTTAGTGATTCCAATCCAATGTTCCTTTTCAAGAGGGCCCAGTTTCATGGAAAGCGACCAGTTGAGCTTACTGAGCTTTTGCAGGAAATAGTCTGAATGTTCGGGAGGTAGAGCAGGACCTTCAGGGGTGGATTACTGCAGAGAGAGAGAGGGAAAGTAATCAAAAATAAGTATAGGGGAATAGAGAGAGGCAAAAATTGTAAGAAGTAGGGAGAGAAAAGGAAGAGGGGGGATATAGATAGTAGGAGGCAGAGTAGAATAAGGAGGAGAAAAACTTGAAGACAAAGAGGGTGGATCTAGGAAAGGGTATGTTTGAGGGAGAGTTGAAATGGTAAGGTAAGGATAGAAAAAGAAAACAGTTATTGAGAAATGAGGTGAAGATAGAGGAAGGCAATTGTTAAGGGAGAATGCAAGAGAAAGCAGGGAGAGAAATGCAGCAGAAAAAAACATATGTTTGTTACTATCATCCAGTACAATTAGAGTCAAAATGCAGTTATGCAATACATCAGATAAAATACAGGAATAGTAACACAGTATCAAGTTCAGGCAATCTGATTCATTTAAAACAAAGGTTAATGAGAGTAGTATACCTCTAAAAGTAAGCTATTAAATAGAAAAATAGAAACAATCGCAGACAACCTATCAGGTTCTATGGCAAAAATTACTAGGCATTTTGTCCATTTCAGCAGTTCAATAATTGGCTAAACTTCTGTTATATTAATCGAAAGAGGTTTAGCTCTTTAAGATGCCCTGTACAATAAAAGGTTAAACTATGTAACTATTTTCTGATAGAAGATATCAAAAACATTGAGTTGTGTTTATGTAAGATAGAGATTTGTTGTTGGTTAGAAGCAGATAAATAAGGCTCTATGGAATGTCTATAGGAGGAAAGTCAGGAACTGTGGGAAAGAAATAGTCGGAAGTGATGTTTTGCAACCATGTTACAAAAGTATGATTAATGGGAGCATTAGCTGGGAGGTGTTTCTCTGAGCTCCTGCAGGGCTGTCCGTAAACAAAAAGGTATCAAAAGGCAAGCTTTAAGGTGGATGAGAGTGACGCCTTGTATGAGAAGCGTTCAAAAAGTATAGGGGTGGAATAGCTATTTGGCCTTAGTGGAGGCATTTTAAAGGAGTTCCAATTTGGTTAAAAGTGAAACCAGCAGGCTTTGGAGGTTGTTGGGTAGCTTGGAAATGTGATAATTGAAAAAAGAAGAGCAAGTCTGCAGTTGTAGGCTGCAGGGTAAGCAGCGGATGGCTCCTCTGGGAAGGCTGTTGTCTAAAGGGCGGGAAAATGGAGTCTGCGGAGAAATAGCAAAATTATTGTGTTGAAAAAGCTCCCTTGAAAAAATAAAATATGCTAAAGGTTTAGAGAGCACCCGCAGTACTTTCCAGCTGGAGAGAGCACCCACAGTACTAGCGAAGCTCACAAAACTCTTGAGCGCTAGCAGCTTTACCAAGGTGGGAATTGGTATCAGTATTTGCGGAGCTCGCAGAACTCTTGAGCACTGGCAGCTTACTGATGTTTATGCTATAATCAGCCTAGCTTGTAAATATATTTTAACACTTTCTTTCATGCAAGTTGCATGTGAAAGAAGTTTTTTATACTTTAAAACTTATTAAAAATCGTTTGGAAAGAAGGCTCTAATGATAATTTAGATTCCTTCATGTTGATAGCTACAGAAAAAGATATGCTAATGAACTTAGATTCAGACAAAATAATTAATAAAATTGCAGAAACTTCAGAACTATTGAAAAATCTACTCGTACCATAAAATTAATTCATGATTTGTTAAAATTTGTTAAAATTAATATGAAAACTAAAGAGTCATCATCTCCTTTTGGCTTATCCTGGTTAGGCGTCACTACAGTGGAACAACAGTTTGCAGAATGATTGGCAGTGGAGTTTTATGGTGTTGAGTTGCCAGCCCATTGCCCAACCTTCCACAGAAGGCAAACACACGTACACACTCACACCTAGGGCCATTTGAGAGTGTCCAATCCACCTACAGTATGTCTTTGGGATGTAGGAGGAAACCGCAGCACCCAGAGGAAACCCAGGTGACTACTGGGAGGACATGCAGACTCCACACAGAAGGCACCCCAGCCAAGAATCAAACCGGAGAATTGAAAACTAAAGAATAAGTATTTTGAATTATTTAATTGTAATTTAATTGTTTAATGTAAATTGTTTAATTGTTAAATAAATAATTTGAATTGCAATGATAGATAATATAATATTAAATATTGATTGTTTCAACATTTCTCAGTTATTTTTATTTTTATTCATTTTTCCTGTTTTTCTTAAGAATTTCAATATCCCACACTATTCAGTGAGAATGGGACAGTGGTTCCAATGATGCCAGTGTCTAATTCTTGTCCCAGTCCACCCCTGGCAGCCTGAAGGACTTTACAATATGGCAGGAATGTATAAGATGAATGGAATATACTTGTAGCAAACAGAAAACCATTAGCAGATGTAGATTTCCTGTATAAAGTACAATACAAAGCATTATGTTTACTGGATAAGCATATATCCAAATATTCAGTCTTGTGGTGTACGAATATAAACTCACTTTTCATAGCAGAACTGGGAAGAACTGAAATAATTTTATAGTCATTGAGACCATGAAGTATTCAGCAGATGATCAAAAGGACAGTTAAAGAAACTGGCATTAATAGTCATAGGAAACACAAGACAGACAAAAGCATACAGGATATAGTACAACAAATGCTCTGATAAATCCAAAGAATTAAAACATGAAAAAATATACTGTTTTATAAATTGAATTCTGAATGATGTGGAATGTGGATTCTACTGGTAATAGGATTCAGATGTTAGCTAGGATGAATGGCTTATAGCCCAGACTGGTAAAGATCAAAAACTGAAAAACTTGTTATCAACCACAGTATCACTGTGGTTTCAGTTATGAAACACTTTGGCACAGTTAAAAAATACACAAATTGCTACACCTATATGTATCTACATTTATTTTCTCTTTACACACACACACACACACACACACACACACACACACACACACACACACACACACACACACACACACACAAGCACACAGATAGCTTAGATACTTGGAGTGATATAAATTAATACAACTAATTTTGTTGGATTTTTTTCATCAGTCAAGAAAATGGTAAAACATTTCTTTTGAGATAGACATGGGTAGTTACATCCTTGTACAAAATTATAGAAAAACCATAAAAAGAAAGAAAAAAAAGTACATTTGTTGGTCTGATTTGTAAGCTGTGAACACAGTATCTACAGAATCAAGGTGAGCCCTGCATGAAAGGAAAAGTAGGTATCTGCTTTTTGGAACAAATTTGTAGAAGGGCCACAATGCAGACTCTACATTGTGGTTGCAGGTTTTCATAACTGAGTTAAAAGAATGAATAAAGTGACCTCAGAATAATGCAGATATGCCAGGCAACTATCAGGGATTACAAACAGAGTATCATCCATGGTTACCTGGGACACTGTGAAACATATGTTTCAGCTGTCCCTGATTTTCCAGAACGTCACTGATTTTGCCTCACATTTTTGGCTTGTCGATCATAAAATGTTTTATTTTGTTGTAAATTTTCAAGGATTACAGTCAGTCCAAAATGCCAGACAGTTTCATATTGTACAGAAAATGCATGTGAATGCAAAACTTGTTAACATAAGGAAATTAGAGTAGTATTTAATATCTGACACCTATTTGCTCCCGCTGTGAACATATCAAAAACATCAACTGAGTCAGTATAAAAATGCACAGATATTATACAGTAATGTACAGTCTGCATGTCAAGATCTGAATCTCTGTTTCTGATTAACAGTATGAATGGTTCTTTATTCATAAGTGTGGCAATCAAGACATAACTCACTCACATGCTCCCTTATGAGTCTCATCGGACTCCTACAATGACCCAGCAGACAGCTATAGCTACCTGTAGAGTTTTTAATGCAAAAGGAGAAACAGAAGTAGGTTGCCAGGTCTTTCTTCCATATTACACATGCACATACTCACACCTATTGGGCAATTTAGAGTCCCAGATCCACCTTATGCTATATCTTTGGAATGCGGGAGGAAACCCACATGATCACAAGGAGAGAAGTCAATGAGAGAGCATCTTGATACATTGTATCCTTTTTCCATATGGCAGTTGTACAGATTCACCCAATCAGCATATTCATTTTGATATATTAGCATATCCAAGTTTTAACCTATGCTTCTTTGCCTTCTTAATTCATTCCATTGGCTATCTGACATTCATAAGTTATATTTATTTCTATTCTGACCCATTCTTTGTGTTTAGTTCTCATAGGTTCACAGTGTTGTTTTGCTTGTTTCATATTGGCCTAAGAACTCTTCTCAACAAGTCTTGTAGAACGCAATATATTCATGCCATAAATGGGTGCCAGCTGCTGAAGGAAATTTGTCAACGCTTGGCTTAGAGTATGAGACACTGATTTAAAAAAGTATTTAAGAACTGTGTGTGCTTCATTTAAATGGATTATAAAATAAAAGCAGAGAGGGGAGTTTCTTGTGTTTAACTTTTGTGTCCTTTCATGTAATAAGGATGTCAGTAAATTGCACCTCTTCATGTCTTATTTAATTCGATTACAAAAAAAAACAGGTGTTAGGTTGGATATAAAGGCCAGAGGGCATTTATAACAAAGAGTTAAACACTAATAGAAAGGCATGACAGACTTTTAGGTAGAACCTAAATCAAAAGAAATGCAGAAATACAGTAGCTGAAAAGATTTTTTTCATCAGACTTTGAATCAGTAATAAAGCTAAGAAACGAAAAGCAAAACAAAAAGAAAGAGAAACCATTATACATTGCACCTAATTAATCTGCGGTGGTGGTGCTGTGGTAGCATTGTCGCCTCACAATAAGACGTTGTCCTGTTCGATTCTCAGCTAGAGCGTCTTCTGTGTGGAGACATGCATGGATGGGCGTACCTTCATTGAAGGTTGTGCGTCAGGGCTGGCAACTCAGCACGTAAAAATCTACTGCAATCATTAGCGGACCAGAGTTCCACTGTGGCGACTCCTAAGTGGGAAAAGCCAAAAGACACAACAACATTCCTGCAGGCACACACGGCATAGCAATGCAATACAAATTAGATTTGCGTCAAGGATACAAGGAGAATTTCAAGCGTGACTAAACTCTGTTTACGTAACTCGCACAAATTAATTGCTGTGAGGTGACTACGAATCATTTATGTTTTCTTCCATTTCACTGATAAAGCTGAATGAATGATCTTAGAATTTTTTTGAAATCCTTCATAATGAATGGCAGAGGAGAACGCTAACAATTTACTATTAACAATTTGTTCTTAAATTTAAACTTTTTTTTTTTTTTCGCAGCAACTAGATGGTAATTAGTTTACTTTGCAGCATCAGTTTTTTTTTTTTTTTTTTACAGTTCAGTTTCACACTGTTGTGCAACTAGCACAAGGTTATTAGTTTCTACCCAGACATGACAGAAAATCTTACAGTAGTAAATTATAAGACAAATACATTTTAAAGGCTCCACAGAATGCAGTGAATATCTCTGAAAGGTGGCATGGCAAGGCCAAGGAAGAATATATGACATGTAGTTGGCACAGAGAATGAAGGGGCCTTGTGAAAATATTTTATTTAACCCATTTCTCCCTGGGAGTCCAAATGCATAAAATCTGGAATAAAAGTGAAAGGCAGCAGAACAAAAGTAACTGAATGTAGATATTGATTAATATTTCCTTTTGCTTCTTAAATGCAGTCAGAATCATGAGATAGATGAAGATATTCATAAAGCAGTGTTCATTCAAATACTGGCTTGACAGATCAGGAAAACAGTAAAAAAAAAAGAGGAAACTGCCATGAAAGTTGTTCCACCTGAAAGAGAGTTCAGTAAACATGTGACATACAAGTGGTTAGGTCAGAACACTTGAAGGTGGTCTGGGATTATTTGGCAAGTAAAAGTACATCAGTGTCCAGAATGCACAAAGTATGAAAGCTATGAGAAATGTCCGGGCTCAGAATCTTATCATGGCAACATGTTATCCAGGCCCACAGACTATGGCATGGAAAAATGTGAAGAGTCAATACATAATCTGGATCAAAGGCATTTGATGTGCTCTGCAGGGATGAGTAAAAGGAGATCAGAGAAGGGATTATGCAAATAAAGACGTAGAAACAGGAGAGTAGATGGATTGCGAATACCAGGATGACAGAATGGGATAATCAGGCAAGTTAATTTGAGAGTAATCCGACAGAAATGCACATATCCCAACAAATGAAGAAAAAATAATCTCCACAGAAGTCATTGACTTATTTGTTTCAGATGAGCAGGAGATGTATAAAAATAAAACATACATGCTTTTCAAGAGGAATAGAATGTCATTAAGGACAAATCCTTCTTTTCATGCATTCGGTAGTTTCTGAGGTGTCTCAGAACCAATCAATTTACTGACATTGTTCTTCAGTAAGCAAGATAACGAAAGCAAAGAATTTTGTATGTCTAGTCGGCCTCCCTCCTTTTGCTTCGCTGACATTTTTGAACATTCTGTGTCAGTAGTACTCGTAGTAGGCCACTCAAGCTGAAAATGTAATGAATTAGGTAAACAAATAAATGACGTGTTTCTTCTGTGAAAGGAAAACATGACTACCCATTCACTAAACAGTACTTTTCCAGTCATTAACTAATTTCATTACCATTTGTTATGGCAAATAAAATAAGACTTCCATGGAGTAGTTTTGTACTCATACAACCAGGTCAGTAGCTACTGTAGCAGACTCTTCAAAAACATATAAACCCAAAGTATTTGTGAGTCTGATACCTGGACATCACTCAGACATTTTCTAAACACCAAAAACTGGATGTCCAATCTAGAGGTGCAGCAGAATTTGCTTTTGCTGTCCTGTGGAGCATGTCTTATACAATCCACTCATCATTCATAAATAGGTGCTTTGCCCACACTATTCCACACTCTCTCAAAGTATTTATGGATTTTGACAAAAATGACAGGATGAACATGTTAGTTTTGTGAGGATGCTCAGCGTAACATCCATAAAAGGATCATTGCTGCAGGATGTTTTCCCTCCCTCTACTCTTATGGTGTTGCATGATGTCTGTTTGCATGCTGTTATTCAATACCAGTCAAATAACATTATGGGTGTGCTGTTTGATTTTCGGCACACCACTAACTTTGCCCATTTGCTGCATATTTAATTTTAGATGTCATTTAATACTTATAGTCAAACATGTAGATTTAATTAATGTCCTCCTCTACTGTTTCAGGTTTTCAGGGATTCCTAATTGTTCCCAAGAGCATGGCTGGCAGCCTAACACATTGTGCCAGTCCTGAGCACCAAAAGCTAAACATATCATACAGCTGTACAGTCTTTACAGAAAAAAATATATAAAAGCTGTGGAAGGAGTTTACAACTATACACAAAATGGAGCATATAGCTGCCAAAAGCATCTGGCTGAGGGACTGAAGCCCACCTCTGATTAATTCCAATCATTCATGGTTTCCATCAACAGTGATTCATTTATTCAAACATCTACAGTTATGACGAGAGCCCACAGACAGCTGTACTTTTCTTTAGTTTAAATGGGCATCTCCAGACTCATTTTCAGTTCAATCTAAATGCCACCACCCCCCCCCCCCTTTGAATGAATGCATGTCAATAAAACCTGTACTGAAATTATGTTCAGCTAAACTTTAGTACTTGATTTGGCATGAGTGATTTATATATTTTGGGGTTGGACATGTATTTTGATTAATTAGTCCAAGGAAGGGACAATCTATTCAGGTAGACATAAATTCAAGATAAATTATTCACACATTTAATATGACTGGTAATTGTCATAGATAGTAATTTTAAAAGGTGTACTTTAGATCATCTGACACTTTGTATTTCACAATGCAAAATACAAAGTTTTTACTATTATCGATAATGTTATGGTCATTAATGAGTTGTACAATGTAATTATATTTTATTTCTGTTTCTTTAAGAATATGGATTAGTGTGGGGTTAGACATGTTTATGGAAATGATGCAATTTAATTTTTGTTTTGAATTCCCACTGGTTAGGGATGAAAGTGCTTAATTGTTGACTGAATAAAATTTTATAAGTTCTTCTTCGGTCTGTGACCAGTTCTTCTACCCTTTTGGGCATCACTTTTTTTTACATTAGTTTCTATCTTCAGACCTTTCTGTACCTCAGCAGTGTTTCCCAAAAGCTTTATGATATCTGTGATCATGTAGGAAGAAGACATCATGTCCAGTGATCTTTACTCCTGCTTGAATAAACACCATTAGAAGTTCTATCAGTTCTTAAAAAGAGAACAAAGTGCAACTTCTCACCTTTTTGAAGAAAGCTGTTAAGAGAATGTTTTCCCCATGTATGTTTCACCAATTCTATCTTCAAAAACTTTCTAACATCTCAGAAACAGTGAGGCCTGATGTATGAGTCAATGAATATTGTTCATGTCAGCAAATTCTGGCATTCAAAGGAATTAATAAGGAATTAGCTTGAGACGCACAGCAAAATGATTTTCCATTCAACTCTGCTAGTAATGTCAGTTATGCGTTTATTAATTTGGAAACCTTTTGCATTCGACCATTGTAATAGCAAGTTAAAACATGTCCAGACCTGTGCAGCTTTCTGTTCTGGATCTGGTCACTGACCATCGGCTACTGATCACATCTGGTCTGGATGCTTTTGTTTCTAATGTGGTCATGAAGCGAGATTTACAAATTTGGCACAGGCATTGCATTTGAAAAACCTCAAGCTTGTTCAGGTTTGGCTTGAGGAGGATCCACATTTCCGATCCATAAAGGAGAACTGACAAGATTAGTGCCTGGAAAAGGCAAATCTTGATGGGGAAAGAAATGTTTGTCCTCTTCCACAGACACCACTTCAGTGAGGCAAATGGTGTGGTGGCTTTTCCAATCCTGCTATGGGCTTCAGCTGTTGATGGCACCTTCATCTTCTGGACCAGTGAACCTAGATACTTGAATTCTTGCATTTGTTTGATCTGAACTCCACTGAGGTGGATGGTGGCTTGTGACCTGTCAGTTGCCATCACTTTGGTTTTGTCCACATTTATCTACAAGCCATACAATTGGGTGATGCAGGCAATGTCATAGAGGATATCTGTAGCCTCAGCATCACTGTATGCAAAAATGGTGCTATCATCAGTGAAAATCAGGTCAGATACAGAATGGGCTTCATCATTCTGGTCTCCATTCCTGCCCTTAAATGCAGTCTTTATGCCATTCATCACTATGTTGAACAACAGTGGAGAGACCACATCCCCTTTACGGACCCCAGTCTGGATGGTAAGCTCTTCAGACAGTTTGTTCCAAACATGCATCTGGCTGGATCAACCATTGTATGATGTTTGAAGGAGTCTGATGATTCTCTTCAGCAGCTGTTCAGTTTCCAACGTTTTCCACCGGGCAGTCCAGTGTATACAGTCAAATGCAGACTTGAAATCAATAAAGATGATAACTTTATGTTGTCCACACTGGATTCTTTCCTCCATTATCTGATGGATGGCAAAGATTTGATTGAAGCATCCTCTGTTTGGTCTGAATCCAGCCTGTTCTTCCCTGCTGGTTTGCTTGTGATGTTTCTGCATCCTGGATTGTATGATCTCCAAAAAGACCATGCCAATGATAGAGAGCAGGCTGATGCCATGGTAGTTCTTGCATTCCCTGTTGTTCCCCTTCTTGAGGATGGGTATGTTTATGGCCTTCTTCCATGTGGATGGTATCTGTTCCACAACCCATAGCAGCTCGATCAATGCGTGTAGTCGGTGTTGCAGGATATTACCTCCAGCCTTGATTGCTTCCACAATGGCCTGATCCACTCCCGGTGCCTTCTCATTTCACAGTGTTCTGATATCTGATTTCACCTCTTCAAATGTTGGCTTTGCATCAGCCACTGAGGCCTCAGAGAGATCGATGGGTGGTGGACCGACCATTGGTCCATGAGGTGAGTCATGGTTGTAAAGCTCTTGAAAGAATTCCCTCTAACATTTCAGGCATTCACAAGGTGAGCACATGAATGCCCCATCTGCTCTTTTGATGTTGTCACTGGTGGATTTGGTCTTCCCACTCAATCTTTTGAAAGTGCTGTACAGGGTGTGGTACTTGTATCTGAATGCTGCTGCCTCAAGGTCGGCTGCCACCTGGCTCAAATACTCTTCCCTTTCTGCTTTCAGCTTCTGGTGAACTTCTCAACTGAGCTGTCAGTATCTTTCATATTTGACCAGCTTCACCTGCTTCCTCTGGTCTATGAGATCCAGGCACTCATCATGGCTGCGTTCAGCAACAGATGGTGGGCATAGCAATTTGGCACATTCCATGATAGATTTTGATATCTGCTTTTCTGCCTCATCCACAGCCTCCATTTGGGCCATTGCTGCAAACTGGTTTCACAATGCAATCTGTAATTCCTGTTTGCAGGTGGGGGCCATCAGTTGCTTCCAGTCCAGCCTAGCTGGTGGAGGTGACTTGTGCTTTGCACACTGTAAACAAAGCTGCATCATGGCATGGATGAGGTAATGACCAGAGTCACAGTCAGGTTCTCGCATAGCACAGATAATCTTGAGCAATTATCAGAAGTGAGAGTTTACCAGGATGTAGTCTAATATAGCTGAGTCCTGACCATATGGTTTTCACCATGTGAGCTGACATTTTCTGGGATGCTGGAAATGACTATTTCCCAAAATGAGATCATTTGATGCAGCAAAGAACAGAAGGTGCAGGCTGTTATCATTCATGTTCTCATGGCCAAATCAACCCATCATTCCTTCCCAACCTGTCTTCGCTGATCTGGCCATTGAAGTCTTCCGCCGAGAGGATCATCTCGATCCGTGGAATCAAATCCAGTATGTATTGAAGCTGGTTGTAAAAGTCATCCTTGGTTTGGTCCAGACTCATCTTGGTTGGTGCGTAGATAGACAGAATGTGGGTCTTGATGGTACTATAGATGGTGAGCACTGCCAGATGGTCTGATATTGGTTGGAAAGTGATTATGCTTCATGCAGCCCGGCTATCCACCATAACACCAACACCAGCATCTCACTTCTTGTTGTCATAGTAGCACATCATCATTGTTTCATTGGCTGTAGGTGGCTGGATAGTCAATGCTCCAGATTCAGTGAATCATAACTCTGAGATTGCAGTGATTGAGCTTTTGCATTTCATGAGTTCCTTGGCAATGATTTCCTTTTGGCTGATATGGTGGCCGGTTTGAATGCTCCACACAGTGATGCTGGTTTCCGATTCTGGTGTAAAGAACTTCCTTTGGCCAGTAGCCAATGTGCTATCTAATATGTTGCTCAAATTGACTCTGTCTTGCTAACAGCTGTGGTTGCTTCCTTGTCACAACCAGCAAGATGTAGGTATCATTCTGTCAATGTTGAAACAGAAAGGTTCACATGAGTGAACCATGACAGGTGGCAAAGAAAGTAGTCATCACAAGATATAGAGCTCAAATTCTCACACCTGCATCCCCTACCCTGTTGCACAGTAGGTAGACAGGTATGTTCCCACTATACATAGGTTTGTATGAAATTATACTGGAACACACGATTACCAACCAGTTAGCCTATTTTCAATCCTTACATGCATTATGACCATCTTCAGACATATGTACCCATTACACTTTCTCATTAGAGATACCAATGAGATATGACAGTTCTATAACTTACAGGAACACTTCTGTACATGATAGTGAAAATACTTCCCCAAAATACAAAAAGTGTATAAAAATTCATAATACCAGTGGGGGACATTGTTGCCTATCCACTGCTTCAGAGTATCAGAGGTCTTCAGGGTGGCAATGTTGCAAATTATCATATCTGTGCTTGCACCACTCTCCTGACATGGATATACCTACAGTCCTTGATAGAACCTTAAGTAGGCCTTACCAGACATCTACATCTAATTTCCTAAAAAGTCTGTCAGATAGTCACAGCAGTCAATCTTTGAACTGGATGTGAAGACAATTATCATTACTTTGGTGTCTTTCATGCACCGATCAGGGACTCTTGCTGGGAAGTGTTATAAGTAATCACTGCAGTGTAACTAGCATCAGAAAAATGGCAGCAGCTTCACGTGATATGAAACAGCAGTGAGCTGAACACTCATATAACATGCTTTCTAAATCATGAGTAGCACACTCTGTGGCTCTACAGTTGCAAAACATGCACACACTTGCAAGTTTCCTGCATGAACTTGTGGATCTAATACCCCTAGTGTGTGCTTCATAAATTAGTTTATTCTGCATATCATTCACAACAGTGTAGTTACGTGATTCATTGACATTTTGATATATGGTGTCATTTGCCGTCATATTATGCATCTACATTTAAAATTGTAGTGTTGTAAATATTGTAGCATTTTGTAAGTATTTTGCATGCCCTCAGGGCATGTATTTGCAGAGATGAGAAATATCTATCTAGCACATCCTTATCTGGATTTCTCTGGTTAGAAGGGTGTGCTTCTACAGCGGAAGCTTGTTTATTATTATTCATGTGTACCAGCATCTCACTAACTACACACAGGAGGGCCCTGTACCTATGGAGACAGTGATAAGGAATACGTCTATCCCTGTGTCATTGACTACAAACCATTTCATGTATGCCCCCCTCCATCTCTGGTTACTCTGTGTGGTACAAAGTGATTTTAACAGATAACACATCTGCAGAACATGTAAAGCCTACTCTTTTGTGCACGAACACACACACACACACACACACACACACACACACACACACACACACACACACACACACACACACACACACACACACACACACCTGTCTTACCTAGTGGAGAGACTGGGCCCTGCAGAATGTGTATGAGAGCCTATGTGAGACAGGTACACCACCAGAATCTAAATGCATATCAGTCCTACTCAATGTAGGACTGTATAACTATGTTAATAGTGCTGCAGTAAGTTCCATCATTACTGTTCTTATCAATGAAGAGTGTATAGCTATGTTCCCTTCCTTTCACGTGTGCCATGTTGTCTTCAGGATGTGGTAGCATGCAGGGGCTGGATACCTTTAGCTCTGCTGAGAATAAAGTCCTGCTGCAGGTACATAGGGCCCACAGACAGAATCTTTTGGGTAGAGGTGGAGCGGATCCATTCTCTGCGGCAGCAGGTATGCCAGGTATTTCCCCATGATATCAGCTTTGAAGCTGAGTATTACTGCATACTACAACAATGCTCCAGGTATATCAGACACATGATTGATTGTGTTAACACAAAGGCATGAAAAGGAGCGTCTACATGGTCTGAAACAAGGGTGTGGTACACTTGGGATAGCCACACTGATGGCCATGGAGAAGTTTCCAGTGTCTCTGAGTCAGGGCATAGCTACATGCATATTTTTTGGAGGTGTGCATGTAGTTACCTGAATGAACTAGCCCCCCCCCAATGTCTCTCATTGGATGTTCTACCAGATAAATAATTCATGCTGTTGATGTCTGGATAACACTAGTGCACACACAAAGAATATAGGCTGGTCACATTGAACCACTGCTTGTTTGTTGTCATAAAAACACTAGGAGTATACAGCCACCATGCTGGCTGGAAAGGGATGAGCGTTTTGTGTTTTTCATTGTATTAGCATCCTTGGCTTTCAAGCCTCATGGCTACATTTGGAGTATATGCAGTATGGTATTTTGTATGTTGTATATTTATAGGGCAGACAAGTGCCATAGTGTCACTTGTTGAGGCTGGGTAGGATATATATGGCTGATGTCAGCACCTCAGGTTGGGCTGAAAATGATGCAGAAAGACTTGTACTGGAGTTACAGTCATAAAACATGGTGGCATTATGTCTCCATCATGGGATGGAGTTAATGCACTGAACATACAGGCTGACTGTAGAGCTATGCCCAGAGATAAACCTAAACACTCTGAGCTCTTGCAATTCCCAGAGCTGGAGGGACCTTCTGTGATCTTACGTGGCCATGACTTTCAGCTGCAATATCCTACAGCTGCTACAGAAGATGAGAGCACTGTATCAAATAAGAGTATACCAACTACAGGCAGCCTCAAAGGAGTAACTTTTTTTATTTTATTTTACTGATTTGTTGAATGGTAAACCTGTTGGACACATGTGTCTCATTTCAGGGATGTCCTTGGAACACTGCCTATTTCCGTGGTTTGGAAAGAGTCAGAGTAACAAATGGAGGTAGAGGAAATCAAATCCAGTAATCCGAACTACAGTAGGAAGCTTGTTAACAGTTCAGTCCTAACTCTCTGTTAGCAGAAACTACCAAAGGATTAATACTGTCAGTTGTCACAGTCGGCCCCTAACATGAGGGTGATTGTCACAGCTGGGCTCAATCTGTAGGTGTGGAGAATGTCATCCAATTACAATCTGCTGCTACACACTTCAGCATGGAGCTGACTGCTGTGTTGGAAGGCACATAGGGGCATATTGACCACCACTGTCAGCAACTTCATGAAGAAGTGAAATAAAAAAAACACACAATGTTTAATATTATGAAAGTTATGATGGCATGTACCAGTTTCATTGCCACCTTGCAAAAGCTAGAAAGAGACATTATCTCTGCCTAACCTGGCAGTGTTGTAATGATCAGGGTAGTGTATGTACCTAAAGTGGCTGTGTACATGGGCATTCACAGGCTGGTCACTCAAGATCAGAGGTAGGACATGTGTGATACAAGGCAACCCCTCATTGTGTGTGATAATGCCTGTAGTGCTAAGACCCCCTCTCCAGCAGACTCTGTCCAAGTCTGGTTCCTGCAGTAGCACATCCTCTTCTTTTTTTGGCTCCTTGCAGCTCTCCATCAGTTGCCCCCAGGACCTTACCTTTTTCACTGGGCCTACTGAGGTCTCTTACCTCCCCCATACTTATGGTAGCCCATGTCAGAGCTAGTAAGGAGATCAAGGACACAGAGGCAGCAGCATATTGCTGCCAAGAAATACTTTTGTTTTATACTCCAACTTCCCTCAGCCACGTACTCCCATATATGTCCAGGGAGCGGATGTGCAATGAAGACTTGCTAGCATTAACATCATCTCTCTATCTAACTCAGCCATTGCCCCCTCCCCCACCATTTACCCATTAGGATGATACCCTCCATACGTCGCAGACCTCCACTAGGGATCAACCATGAGGTGTGCCTGAGTGCATGCTCTCCCCCAAGGATGGGCACTCCCATAATTTCTTGCCAGCACTTCAAATGCCCAAACTGATAGTCAGACTTGGGCTGCCAGGGTCATAGTCAGGGCTTTATCCCTCCTTGCCATCACACTGGCCATTAGAACACCATCCCTGCCATGGGTAGATGCAAGTCCTGTCACCTCATGGCAGCAAAATGACACCAGGTCATGAAGTCATACTGGTACCCCGCCCTTTTCACAGGAAGAGGTGCCTTTTATACATAGTATGTTTCCTCTCCACAAGTCTCTTTGATCAGCCTGTTCTAATATAATCCTCCTACATTTGAGTTGACAGCAATGTTTCATTTTGTCTCTTGGCACTTCTGCCCATGATAATGGCCATGGTCAGCTGTTGACTCTGTAGTAAATGCGGTGATATCCAATGCACAGTGTGCCCTGACAATGCACTTCCGCAGTGTAATGTGTCATTAGCATTGCATATATCATGCTTATTTTGTTACACACTGCACTGTCAAGTCTGTGCTTATTGAGGCCCACAGTTCTGGGCTAGATGTCAACACTTCACCAGTACCACATGCATTGTGCCATCACTAACTGTGGGGATCACTTGCTGTATCTTCATCATCATGTTGCACCTCACTGTCTTCTCTACATGTCATTGCAGCAGCTTCTGTGTCTGTGGAGTGTGACCCTGGTCCAAATGAAACTGAACTTTGAGTCTGGCCAACTTCTTTCCTCTGTATCTTAGCATAGCCCTGACTACAGCTATCTAGCAGGCAGTATCATAGGAGTACTGCAGTGCCCCTCCTGATGTGTCCAGACAATGAAAATGTGCCATCAGCATATTAACTACAATTTGTACGACATTTTGTGACTCTGTATGTAATATGCTGTATCTCTTGTGACACTTTCTGGACTGTAGGCAGCTGTCATAAAACTGTTATTGAGGTTACCTAGTATTACCTGCAACACAAAACAGACATTTTTTCTTATGGTAGTGCATATATGCACACATTGCATTGCAAAGCACTTTATTCTGTCCACTGAGCCTGCACTTACCAACTAAGTGACACTATAGGAATTCATCATCTTGAAACATATGATGTAGGCGAGATGTGTGCCAGATATGGGAATAATAAGAACTTTCTGAGTGCTGTGCATGTGCAAGTACACATGCACACACACACACACACACACAGACACACACACCATGGGGCTTATCCTCTTTGCCTTACAAAATACCTGGCACTTATCAGAATGGTACCTTTATCTGTTCCCATACCTCTGTAAGCCTACACCAGGCCTTTCTTACTAAAAGTGTCCAGTTTATGTCATCTGATACCTCTCATCAGAGCTTGATATCATAGGATTCATGCATAGTGGTGCATCTTCCTGGTGTTATGCTGAGGATCCAGGCAAACTTTTCCATCTGCTGAATATAAACTTGTAAAAATGTGTAACATAATCTTGAGGCAGATGTTTGTGATAGGCCTAATGTTTCATCAGCTGGTCACTGAATGGTCACAGTAATTACTACAGTGAGTGCTACCTATACATCATCTCCACTGGAAAAGGAAGGCCATGTATTCCTCCGGATTCCTCATGTGGGCAGTACATGTCTGCCACACTCCTTACTATGTCTTAGTGCACACAGAACTGGTCATTCATCTGTAGATTGGACAGGCTTTGATACATTACCCACCACTTGTACCTTCACCATCATCACTGTCTGTCACACTGAGCTACTACACAAGAACTGGTGACACTAAGGAAGGATTAATAGTTACCGCATTTCTTGCAGCAACTCTGAGCATTTTTGCCACCTGCAAAACATGTATCCTGCACGTTTTGAGATTTTGCAGAGTTGCTCAGACTGGTGCACAGGATATGAATCCTGACAGACTGATTCAGTTGTTCATTTGCCTGTCACTACTGTCTCATTTGGCTATACACCTTCACTTGTATCTCATGTAATATTCTGAAGATATAGTATAACTTCTACTGCCACCAGCTGAACAACGTTTCTTGAATCTTGCCACCAACCCTGCACATGTCCACTAACCAGTTGAGTACCAACTTTGTAATACTTAACTATAAACTCCTAATACAGAATCCACACTGAAGGCACCCTTGCTGAGAATTTAACTGGAGAGATATGTTGGCATAAATGTTACATAAAACAAAGTGTACAGAACTTTCTGCATTCGTACTGAATAAGACATGCACAACTTGATAAAGAATAATGGAAAACACAGTGGAGATTAGACACTTCTGTATCTATTCTCAGTGCTGTCTTCTAACTAGTTTGTTTCACAAGTTCGGCTACTGAGCAATATCTCTAAAATGGAACCACAGGATTAACTACACCCACCTGCTCATTATTCTATTTATTATTTAGGACAGAGTGACATAAATTGCAAGCCTATGTTATGTGTGCGCATTTCCTTTTTTATTTTTGCCATTATGTAACTACTAAACTAGAATATGGGCACATTTTATCAGATGGATTCCTTTTTGCTTCTGAAATCTTAAAATGCTGCAGACAGGCTGGGTGTTTTTGAATTTTGACTGCTGGTATTTTTTACTTGTTGACAGAGAATCTATCCAATAAACTAACTTTACCATACAGTCCTACATGTAGGTTTGCTACTGAGATTGCTGGCTAGCACAAATGGAGATCTTCCTTTCAAATCTGCCATATTTTTGGATTTAAATTTTTTTCCCAGAAACCTGGACTGGCAAAATGTCAAATGCAGTTGAATAGAGGTTCCCTTGATGTCATGAAATGTTTTTATTAGATATAAAATAAAGTTTTTTTTTTTTGCTTGACTTCTACAAAAAGGTCTTCCATATATAACACTATCATAAATTTGTCATTAAGTAAAAACTGAGTAAGTAACCACATGAACTATTTTAGATAGCATGGTTTTAAAAGTAATTTGTTATGAAACCTAACATGGAGCAAGTCCATAGGATGAATGCAAGATTTACACTATGTGATACAGTATATATTTTTTATGTTCTCAACAAAAAGAACATTTTAGCATAGGTTACTCATTTTTAAAGGCCATATTGCTTCTGTTTTTGTCAGCTTGTACCACTGAATGCTCTAGCAGATTAAACATTCACTACAAAGAAACAAAATGTCTGTTGACTCTGCAGGAATAATTCTTGGGTTTCTGGGGGATGCAATATACACACATATTTTATATGTATTACACACACACACACACACACACACACACACACACACACACACACACACATATATATACGTATATATATTTTTTTCTCATTCTGACCACTGACTGATTTAATTTCAAGAGATCATCTCTGGCAGATGTTGGCATCAGCTGCTGGCTTCTACAAGTACTTACATCTACTTTCTTGGCATTGAAACAGCCATGGGCTGCCCCCCTCTGTACCTTCACTGAGAAAATACTGCCCCAGTCACAGTATATAAATTTAACTCCTCATCCCCCTCAAGGCTTCTCCCTTTGACTTTTTTGCTCCAGGTAAGCTACACTGAGCACATCAATGTGAAACAAGTAGCATATGACCATATTAAGTACAGATCTCCTGCTAAGGATGTGTGCAATTTGAGAAAAACATGGATTTTTTGGCAAGGCCAATAGCTTTGCAGACTGTCATAATGGAGGTGATATATCTGAGAGCTATGCTTACTCTTATGATAGAAATTAGGTGTACAGATCTAATTAGCAATGCTTTTGCTGTGAAACAAAGAAATAGTAATAAAGAAGGTAATGTTTCTTTTACAGTAGTAAACGTACCACAGAATAGGTAGCTATAAAAGTAGTAACAAGTAGTTATTTTAGAATAACGCAAGATGGAATAATGGAATTCCAGTTAAACTGCTTAAAATCTATTTTGCAAGGAGACATTCTTATACAGCTGCTTAGAATTTGCCAGCAAATCTAGAGCACATGACAGTGGCCTTTAGGCTGGAAAAGGTCAATTTCTATTTCATGCTCAAAAATGGCAGTGCTAAAGAGAGCACCAGTTATCACAAAATTACACTTATTTCACATGGTAAGAAGGTACTACACAAGCCTAAGAACTGCCAGATGTACAAGCTGATTTTAAATGGAATTGAGGCATCAAAGATCAAATTGCAATTAGACTGACAATAGAAAAAGCAATGCAGTGACAGAAAAACATTTTCTATGTTATTGACTACCCTCATGCCTTTGACTGTGTGAGTCATAACCAACTGTGGCAAGTTCTTAAAGAAATTGGGATACTGGGTCACCTTATTTGCCTCCTAAGGAATCTGTGTGCGGAACACAAAGCAGCAGTTAGAACAAACAGAATAACTCCCTAATTCAGAACTGTAAAAGGAGTATAACAAACCTGTACATTATCATCTTATATATTCAATTTATATGCTGAAAATATCCTGCAGAAAGCTAGGTTAGATGAATCAGATGCTGAAATCAAAAC
Source organism: Protopterus annectens (assembly GCF_019279795.1). Lineage (NCBI taxonomy): Eukaryota > Metazoa > Chordata > Ceratodontiformes > Protopteridae > Protopterus > Protopterus annectens. The sequence goes on along the minus strand of NC_056728.1, from coordinate 111,595,520 downwards.
TGCTAGGAGAAATACTAGCAGCTTCAAATATGCAGATGATACCCCTCTAAGTGAAGGAGAGTTGAAGAGCATGGTAATGAATGTAAATGTCGAAAGTATAAAAACTAGCTTGTCGCTCAGCATTAACAAAAAAAAAAAAGGCAAAAAGAAAAGAAAACATAAAATTATGCCATCTAGCACTATCTTTTTTTTTGTAAATAGAACAACAAATTTCAGGCAGTGACAGATTTTATTTTCTTGGGCTCAAATAACTCTGCTAATGGTGACTGCAGCCATGGCATTAAAAAATGTTTTCAAAAGGAAAGTTATTGCAAATTCGAATAATGTTTTAAAGTACTTAGACATCACACTGTCAACAAAGTTATGTACAGACAAAGCTATGTTTTTCTTAGTTGTAACATGTGACTGTGAAAGCTGGACTGTAAGTATGGCTGTGTGCCAGAAAATTTATGGGGTTGGAAAACATTTTTGAGAATTCCGTGAACTATAAAAAGATCATATTAGTTAATACTTAAGGAAATAAATCCGGACTGTTTATTGGAAGGCCTGATAGTAAAACTAAAACTCAAACAGTTTGGCCACATTCTATAAGACTCACT
>NC_056728.1:111454921-111592421 GCF_019279795.1 Protopterus annectens | reverse complement strand
TGAAGTTTTGAAAATTCAGACCATTTAAATGGAGATTGCCTTACAGTGCAAAATGGTATATTTACTGTTTTCCTCACTGTAATGCAATGTTGGAGTTGGTATATTTTATTAGCAGGGAGTGAGGGGGGTTCGCCCACTGCAAAAACATAAAAAAAAGATCTTTTGTTTTTATTTATTTTTTTAATTAAATTTTGAACTTTAAAAACTTTGATCTTATTGTCTCGACCTTAAGCAATTCGAGTTTTGAAAATTTGAAATGTAGAACTAGACCTATATGTGTGTGTGTGTGTGTGTGTGTGTGTGTGTGTGTGTGTGTGTGTGTGTATATATATATATATATATATATATATATATATATATATATATATATATATATATATATGTATACATATATATATATATATATATATAGAGAGAGAGTACTCTATTTTGCTGCAATGATATTTGACTACAATAAATGAGATGAGTAGGAAACAAATGGCAATCCAGTCATGGGTCACTTACCACATCACCCTTTCTGGTGAAGTCTAGGGCTAGAAGAAGCCTGGAGACTAATCAGGGAGTTAAAGTCTGGCTCTTCAAGAGGTTGGCCTGCTCATTGATGTGACTATATAAGGACACAAGTCTTTTTTTTTTTTGGTTCTGATGAAGTCTGTAGTTTACAACTGATGAAAGCACTTAACCTTTTTCAATAAATGGCTCTTCTGTTTCCAATTTTCGTCTCCTTTTTTCTTTTTAAAGGACACAAGTCAGAGGGGATCCTGCTGATCAGCAGGAAGAGTACACAGACTAGATGGGTAATAAGGGAAGAATGCTGAGTAAAGCAGGAGCCAAAGGTGGCTCCCTGGTGCACATCAAGAGAGGAGGAGGAAGGAGTGGGGGTTCTTCATGGGCATTATATTCCCATATCTGTTGAGTAGTTATAAACCAATCCCAGCAATCAAAAGGCGAGAACAAACAGTGAGTGATAGGACCAAGGAGCAGGATCTCCACAAGAGACAGAGAAGAGAGGGACACAAAACAAAAACAGTAATAGATATAAAAGAATCCCCACAGAGGTAGGCCTATGCATCTAGTTTGGTGTCTACTACAAAAATTCTCTCTAACACTAAGGGATACAAATAAACAACTGCAAAAAAAGTTTTCAGCAGTGTGGAGTTAATTAAATAAATCCACTTAAGGTGTGACACTTCCCTAATACCTCTATGGGTCCAGTTTAGCAATGTACAATAAATGTTCTTAGATTGTAAATGTAGTGACAATGTTTATATTTATGCCTGTATGATCAGATGGAGCATGTTAAATAGGGAATATCTACATTTTGTTCCATTCCTCTGCTTGGTAGGATTAGCATTGGTATGCTATTAGAGTTCTTCATAAACAGAGGCAGTCTCTGTGTTTTGAGTATAGACACAAAACACACACACACACACACACACACACACATATATATATATATATATATATATATATATATATACATGTTTATGTACATATATTATTTATACACATACATACATATATATTTCAGTTTTGCAGTCAAAAGTTCATTTCTTTGAATGGGAAAAAAGATGGTATGTGTGATCAAAAAAATGTTCTGTGTATTGTAAAAAATAAAAATAAAAAAAAAAAAAACAGCAGCAAAAGACAACTTTCAGACTAAAGATGTTTCCTTTCAGGTCAGGTTTAACCTAATGAACGGCACGTTTTAAGTTTACAGATTGATGCTAGTATTAAACAAAACATAATACTAAATACTAAACTGTCATTGTTGTATGACTGCTTTATGCTTGGATTTATTTGGATCTATTTGGTAGCAAGAAATGAAGTTGTACATATTGAATTTTAGATCTGTGGAAGCATCTAGTAAGCATCCCTCTTCATATTGTATTACTGCAGGAGGACTTTATTTCACAGGACTTCCTCCTTTGCCTTATTCAGTACCGACTGTCCTTAAAAACAGTATAAACAAGTTATACTATAATAGCAGATGTGTAGGCAATATTACAATAAATTACTGCTATCTAAATATCTTATTATGGCTATTACATATGTTTTAAAGCTATAGCTGCATTCCAATTTACATTTCTGAAGTAAAAGCCAATACCAAAGGGCTCTGGCTAAATAAATTTACAGATGACTGCAAGCTAAGAGCAGTAATTAAATCATTAAAACATTTATGTACTGTCCATGGGGGAAGTGTTGACAGCTTCTTCTTCAGTGTTCTAACCCCACCTTTGGATGTCAAAATATGGGGGGAGAAGAATTTAGATGTAGGCTGTTGAGGCTGGAAGCCAAAATGATTGCGAACCTGGGAACTTTATATTTATACAGGTTAAATTTAGAAATCAGTTGGGATGTTTAAGGAAATTATGTATAAAATTTAGGGGTTTATTAGAGTATATATAAGTAGCAATATAAAAATGGCAAGAGCAATATTAATATTAAGGAAAAGTGCAATAACAGTTTAGTTGTACGCAAGTAATTTAAATTTAAATTTTAATTTAAATATAATTATTGAACAGACTTATTGAACAGATTTAATATGAAATTGTTATTAATTAATGTTTAATAATTGTAATCAATTTGTGAATAGTGTATAGTTTTACTGTGCAGGGCAAGTTTGTAGGATATAATTGCGAAGTGCTTTTGGATGTAACGTTGGATAGTTTATTCCTTGTTTCTTCCTTTCTGACACTTATGGGGGGTATACCTTTAAGCTTGGGTGGAAAGTTTGTAGCAATTAGGAATGTATTAATTGAAATGTATTAGCACACTCAATTAATGGGATATAAAAAGGCTGCTAAAGTTGTACTATTTTATTCCTTGAAGGCTTGTTAGCTGAGGTACCAGAAGAAGTATAAAATAAAAGAAAAAGCAGCAAAATCCTTTTGCTTCCTGACTTCAGTTTTTTTTTTGGTTGTGGAGAATTCCTTGTTCCCTTTGAGAATTGATGTCTTATGTGAGCAGTAATTAAATCCCCAAATAACGTAGCCATCCTGCAGCAAGGTCTGTCTCAAATAAATAACTGATGTCAAAATTATTGTTTTTAAACTAAATGCCAAAAAATGCATTAAGTATCCCTTGGTAAATCATCTACCCCAGGGAATTACCATGTTGACAATACACCCCTAACAGTTACCCAGTTGTTCGGAATTTGAGAACTTATCTGGACTGTGAACTAACTTCTGACCAGCATGTATACACTGCTTTAAGAAAATCCTTCTATATTCTATATTACAGTTTATAAAGAAAGGGATTGTGTCCAAATCTAGGGGTGTCATTGTTCTCCTTTTCTCAGCCCCCATTAGGCCAATCATTGAATATGATGCCTCCTTTGATATGTATCTATCCAGACACATATAACAACTGGAATGCTCACAGACATACCTCACTAAAAGGGTACAAGGCCTAAACAGCATGTTTTACATGGACCGACTCAAAGCCCTGTTACTATAGATGGTATCCTAAGGACAGATGCCCTGTGTCTGGCAAACAAGGCATCCTCTGTCCCATTACTGATGGTTTTACTGTACATCAGCAAGTCAAGCGGCATCAGAAATACTCGGTCTAGGGATCTAAGCCTCTTCTGCAACATCAAGAGAACAGTTGGAGGGACACGTATATCTTGCAGATAATACCGCACCTCTGGAACAGACTACCTATATGCATAAAACAAAATTCATCCCTGTCCATATTCAAGTTCAACTTAGATGTATGAAAGGGAAACACATAATTTACTCCATGACTGCTTCCTGTGTTACCAATGGACAGAGTAATGGACAGAACTTATTATATGAATGAATTTACTGCATTCTTATCTGATACTGATACTTTCAAAAAATTACTTTTCTTGATGTGAAAAAAAAATTATTACACACAACATGATATTTATTTATGATGTGCAGTTAAACAATGAATGATATTTCAATAGATTTGTTTAATTATTTCATGCCCCCCCTAAAAATAACATAAATATATAAAGAGATAAGAAGATACACAAATCAAGAGCAACCACCATATAGACCTATAGTCTCAGGTAAAAGTGAATAACTGAAACTATATCTAAATATTTACAGAATGTACTATCTGAGTTATTACCTATATGTGGTAGCATAATAAAAGACACTTCAACAACCTTGAAGAAATATGGTATATAAAATATAAAAATATATTATTTTGTAACATTTGATGTGGAAGATGTGGGACGTTATATTCCCATATTATATGGGCAATTAGCATAGACTACAATCTAACACTCTATACTGTCTAAAGTAATCTGCAATAAGTGCTTTCTAAATCCTAAAATATCTCCTTCTTTTTTTTTTTATTTTTTTAACTTTTTTAATTTTTAACTTAGTAATATAAACAATTAACTGGGGACTTCTGCATCCTTCACATGTATTTAAAAGTATAATGAAATCAATAGATGAACAAATATACATTAATGAAATAACAAATATGAAAACAGAGTACAGATAGTACCTTTAAACATCCTGTCACACATAAAAAATTTCATTTTACTGTAGTGCTAATTGTAATACTATGAAATTAGTCTACCTCGCCACCTGCATGCAATGTCACACTTTTAAGTTTAGATATAGATGTAGTGCAATTTATAATACACAATTAATTTTGTAGTATAACAAATAATCTTAAGTATATTACCATGATGATGTTATATGCTGATGAAGGGTTGAGAGCCGTTACCAATGGACAGAGGCAGTTCCTGAATGCTTTACCCCATGCATGGATCTCCTCAAATTATTTATGGTACGATCCTAGTTATTCTTATCAGGGTTAATATATAATTATCATCCATGGGATGGGTAAGGCCAGTCCATAACCAAATGAGATTGGTTATTTCAAGCACTATAAAGGAAACTGGTTACGCTTAAAATGGCCTGCAAGGTTAGCTAGGCTAGTACTTACCTATGAACAAGGTGAAATGAATCCAGTTTCTGCAAACTAGTGTGCTTCATTTCATATTGTTCCACAGCGGGCAATATGCTTGCCTTAACTGCACAATGCATGCCACAGGGAAGATTAGGTCACAGGTCACAGTACAGCCAATCTGTAAAAGCAGTGTGATGGGGTTGCAATAACATAATCCAAGAATAAATAAATTGTCATGACTTGGAAAGAATTTCTTGTTCTATATAACTATAATCAGTTCTGTAGTATGATCCATCTAAGCAAGTTCAAGGAACTGCTGTTCAGGTATGTTTTTCATGCATATACATTGATATATACAAATATGATATACCTGTAACCCACTGTATAATATTTCCTAACTTCTAAAAATGAATATGAAACCATTCCAGAGCAACACTACTTCTCATTACAGCAGTAGTGCTGCCTGTTGCAAGTAACTAAATAAGTCATAATACTTCCTAATTAATGATGATTGCAGCATGGTAATAAAATAAAAAACTAAACAAGTCATGCTGCTGCTGTCAATTTTCCAGAATATCTGTGCATTTGCAATCTCACTTTCAGAAGAGCTACAGTACTGTCCATCTTTGACAATTCATGCTTACATATTTACGCTGGACATTTCCAAAATCCAAAAAGACACTATATACTCTATAAAACCCATTTCATTATTTTCAGACTCTACTTCCACATTTATTTCACTCAGAAACAAAGTTAAAAGTATCTATAATCTCTGTATTTCTGTGCAACCACACATACCAAAAACACAGAAAGTGTTTCCTTCCACCTGCCACCTAATCGTGTTGTCTGCTGGATCACACACACACACACACACACACACACACACTTGTGCAACCACTTTTGTTTTAATAAATAAAACAGTAAATAAGATGGAATACAAAATAAGATGGCACTGAATATGCTTCAAACTTTAGTAAAAGGTAAAAAATGTCAGTTTTAAACTGATATCAAAATGTCAATTGCCCTTTAAAAGAGACTAAAAAATGTTAGGCTTCCTCAGCCATATGGTGCACTTATCAAACAACGTGAGCAACAAAGGTTGGCTGTTGTTCAAACTGTCAATGAAAAACAGCCTGAAGAAGAGAGACCTTTATTGAAAAATGAATATGCATAGATGAAAATATTAATGGTGCCTTTCTGCTGAAGATATTCAGACCAGTGCAGAAAAATACTCAGAAAAGTATCCCACAAGGCATTCCTACAAGTAACTGAGAAAGGGATTCCAGTTCATCAAGATCCTGAGCATCCAAAGAGAATGTCTAGAGATTTATAACAAGATGAACCTCAGAAATGCAGACCTCAGAATTCCCAAAGAATCTGAAATTTAGAAGACTGAATAACAAGCTAGTTAGGTATACAGACAGTCCAAAAGACTGAAAAATACATAAAACATCTTTATTTTGTTGTTGTTGTTGTACTGATACAATGTGATGGCTTTGTAATTGATGGACATGTTTCTACTGGTGTAATAACAGTTCCATGAGCAACATAATATCTGACAGAGATGCATAAAAAGCTATTATAATGTCTCATTATTAGTAAAAGTTTACATAATGTATCACAGTCTGTTCTAAAAATGGGAAAATCATTTTTTCTGAAGCATAGAGTTGTAATATATGTACTTATATATTTAAAATATCTGCATCTTTAGCCTCTGCCACACTTGCACTGTATCTTGTAGTTTATTTCCACTCCAGTGACAGTCTGAAAGCAAAAACAGATATTCAGTGAACAACCACGTGTTGCATTTCGTTTAGTCATAGTTATCAGTACCAGATATTGCAGTGCTTTTATCATTATTTTAACATGACAGGAGTTACTATTTTGACTCATACTATGCTATAAATATTTAATTCCATGAAATGTACCTTACAGATTTTTTTTTTGCCTTTACTTATCTATTAGCTTCCCCTCTGATGACCAATCAGCTCATTTGATTTCCCCACTCCATGACCAAAATGCAGCTACCGGTGAGATCTCTGGCCAGGGAACAGCCCTTCATCCATGCAATGTTCCTAGTACTGGTCCTACCCCCCCCCCCTCCCAGCTCTGAGTTTAAAAATGCTGTTTGATCATATAGATTGATTGGTTTTCTACATATAAGATTTTGACGCTTCAATTGGTTTTTTTTTTTTTTTTTTTGATCTTATTACAGTTTGTTTTTTTTTTAATTTTGTTTTGCTGCAAAACCTTTTTTTTTCTTTAAGTCTTAAAAGATGTTGGCTAGTGTCAGTTAGGAAACATTCCTTTTGTATTCATTGATTGAATAGAAATTAGATTAGTGGGGCCATCTGAGAAATAGTTTCCTGATTTAAGTGATCTACCTTCATTCCTCTTCATTTGCACTAGTGAGCATTCCATATGACTGGACCTGCAGCATCACGCTATTATTTCCTTAGTGATCGTATCTAGACAGGCATGTCCTCTGAAAAAAAATCTACTCTGGCAAAATATTAAGTAGCAAGGTAAGTAGCCAGATTTTAAAATTATGTGAATAAGTATATTTTCACTATGCAGATTTCACTCTTGCTGACAGAAAACATGTACGTATTCCACAATGTCTATTGTTTTAATCTACTAAGGTAAATGATTTCCATTACTTGAGCAAAATCTATTACAGATTACTTTAAAAAAAAAGATGAAAGAAAGAAACCAATAGCATCTTTTTCAAGGAATAAATATATATGATCATCTATTGGAGAGTTCATATCATAGGGAAGAACCAGAATTCATGAAGATGTCACTCTGGGCCTGTTTCTCTTTGCCATGCCAACAAACAAACAACTGGCTAAAGTACTGAAGTGTGAATGAGATTTGTTTTCTGGACCACAGTTTGAGTCTTTCTACCTCTATTGTATGTTGCATCTTGGAAGAAGCCAAAACTGCTAGACAGTCCATGATGCACATACTTCTGCCTAATGGGCCAGTTATAAAAGATGAAATAACTAAATCAAGCCATATATAATTGGTACAAATGTTGGGGAGACACTACTTAATGGGCTTCATAATGTCAAAGCACTGCAGTGTCATAATAAAATGCTGAGTAATTATCGAATATTTAATTTTCTTCCACATTTGTTATCATCTGGTGAAGTGTGCTCTCAGTTATTATACAAACAAACAAAATATATCTATATGCCATAAGTAGTTCACAGTTTTAGCTCACTGTGCCATTAGACTGATAGAAAAATGCATGCTTTAACGGTACTGGATGACCAGTTTATGTCACTGATTTCCTTTTTACTCATAATGAAGAAGAAATTCAGAATATAAACTCATAGCTGATAATTTTTACAGCTCTGTTCTGAAGTGCCTCATATTCCTGTTCTTTTTTTCACAGCATCTACGTAACATCATTGTTTTTCATTTTAGTTCCAAACACTGGCAATTCTCTGGACACAAAATATAGTATATATAATTAAACTAACAATACATGAGTTATGCAATTCTACTTTCTTTCACATTTGACAATTTCACACCTTCACTTTAACAGCACAGGCTATAGAGCTAAAACTCCTTAAGAAATGAATCTGTTAAATTTGCTAGCAATTCTGCCATTAGTCAAGAATTTTTATTTAAGAAAATATATTTCAAAAGTGTGACTCATTGTTCATTTCAGCCACTTTAGAGCAATATGTACCCAGTTTCAGTGGAAAGATGTTTTCAGTTATTATACTATACAGACGGTACCACAACCATAATGCCAACAAAGAATTCCCAAGAAAATCAATGCAGGGTAATGCCTTTACCTGCTGTGTTCCCCAGTTCAGATAAAATTACAGTAGCTGTAAAAAATGACGCATACCTGTGGGTAGATGTACTTGTCATGATTTGAAGAGCACTACTGCACAGCTACTTTTTTTGTGCACAGATGACAGGAGTGGGTAGAATTCATTTAGATGATTACCTTCTGAAAGTGGCATTAGTCACATTACGTGACATGCTGACTTTTGTTTTTCTGCTGTCAAAGCTACAGCTTTTTAATGTGATTTAAGAATTCATGGAGAAAATAGTCACTGTGTAACACAGTAAAGTACAAATGAACAATTACACCAAATTTTACAGTATTATAGTAGTTTGTTGAGGGACTCTCTGTGTTGATGTTTGGTGTGCACTAAATGAGAAGAAAGGATTGGAGTAAGACATATCTGGGCATTCATATGGAAATAAATCACTATCATGAGAAAAGGGAAACTATGTTCCACAAATTTCTACTGCTACAGTTTACACTAGAGCGAAAAGTAAAATGCCCTCAACAAAACTCCAGCAAGTTCCATGTGCTATTATATAGAGGTACCTCATGTTACATAGTATTAGCAGTTCTACTATCCCACTACTTTGGACTTCGTCATTCTTTAACTACAGCACTGCAAATAAACATAAAGCACAAATTATTACACACGTGACTATTAATGACATATCCAATGATGCACCACGTATCAGGTCATATCAAAATACACAGTGATAGAGTGACCTAGCTATCAGCAAAGATGAGATTCATCAGATGATGAGCAGTTGTAAGGAAGAGGTGGTAGGCAATCGTTTTAGAAACACAGTGTTACAGTCTCAACAAGACAGGCTCAACACCTGAATGATTAAAGTGCTACTATGGAGAGAAGTATGCAAACTATGGCTTCTTTTATTCTACGGCTCCTGATTACAAATGTAAAGTGATAATGAAAGCCTCAACACACTGAAAAATAAATTCAGAGCCAAAGAGAGTAATAGCAAATTCTGAAACCTTTCTCTTCAACTTTTCAAGTTGTTTCCCAAACATTAGTTCTCTCTACACCCTGACATGGGGATGTTTCCCCACCCTTCTGATAGTTGTATATACTAACTCCATGATCTCTATACCTTGCAGGTCTGAGGATTGCAGATATTGCCTTTGAGCATTTAAAATGTGTTGTTTACTGAGTCTAACTCCCAAGATTTTATTTATGAGTCCATGAAAGTACAAAGCAAATATTTACTTTTTATGGGCTTGCTAAGAGAGAAGATACTGTTAAATGAAACACCAGCTTAGCAGCCATTAGCATATGTGGAGAAAAACACAAGCCATAGCACCTTTTCAGACAGGTGAGTGAAATATGACTGGTGCAGGCACTAAATGTCACCTGGTTGTAGTCTAATAAACTGAGAAGAAAATGGACAACTGCAAACAAACACACACACACACACACACACACACACACACACACACACACACACACACACACACACACTCAAAAAAAAAATATCCCCAGAATACTGCCAAGAAATGCTAATAATATTTATCCTATGTAATTTCACTGTGGGATATTAAGAATAAGTAATATATAGAATCAACTGCATATAGCAGACAGCCAAGCACTGCTTTGTCCCAATCATATTAAAGATGGAAGGTAAAATAAGCTAGGGGTACCAGTTTTTAAGCATGAGATGATCTAGATTCCTGTGAAAAAAAGTAAAACTAAAAGCAAATTAAATAGACGAATACAGTGAGAATGGCCAACATCCCTGCCACCAGAAAATAAATGTGCCTTTGAAGCAATAAGAAATGCTTGATTTTTTGGATGTTTTAAGATGTTTATATTATTGCTCATTCTGAAAGCTGATACAGCTTTTATTATTTAAAATATCCTTTTTTGATCCTTTTTTTGAAAGTCAACTCTTTACAGCTATTGAGTTGTAGATGCATTAGATGCCCCAAACATTTTTTATACCACTGCTATTTGCAAGCATGCAGAGCTGCCCACCTGATCCTGCATTGGACATTTCGTCTTGTGCTATGGCAGTAACCCCCCCCCCCCATATACAGCACTTATTAACCAATTTATAGACCCCTGCCCATCCCCCTCTGTAACCTACTTTTATGTCATACAGCACAAATGAATGAAGCACGATTCCTGACAAACGCAGACTAATTACTTCAGGATTTGTGTAATATCCAAATGATTACAAGAACTCCCTCTCTGTTCTGTATTTTATCTTCTTCTTAGAGGAGCTTTGTGCCTGCCATACATTGTATTAAAGGATCCATTGCTATTTGAAAACCCATCCCCTGATGACCTGAATGCAATAAGACACAGTCTCAGTAAAAATGAATTTAGTGATAATTGTAGAATAACACAACTTCATCTCTCATACTCACCACAGTAATCCATATCTTCAAAAAGGAAATGGAAGACTACACTGACACCTGTAATTTCCAACATGGGATCTGGGCCATGAAACTCCTTGATGACCTACATGATTTGGGCTTGTCTACCAGACTTGTCAACCTATAGTTGTCATATGCCACAGTGATCACTGTAATTCATATCTCATTTATCTGATAAGGCAAAAAAATTAATAAGGTGTAAGGCTTTTGTTATTTCTTACAACTTACTGACTTAGATACCCTTAAGGAAATAGTGCCTTCTGACATTAGCATACTTTCTTTATGTTATTATCCTTCTGGTCTTGGCTGAGGTTTGTCTTTGAGCATGGTTGTGACAATGTATTGTGTTTAACTTCTAATTAAATATCAAGCTGGTGTATCTCGAACAGGGTCAATGGATGATCTCCTGTAATCCTTTTATTTTTAGCACACTATTTCATTGCTGTTTTAATTAAATTCCTCTGGATGTGGCAATTCTAATAGTTCTGTTTACATTTTTCATTACTTGTTCTGCTAGCAAATGAGTGAGAGTGATCTGTCTCACCTCTCACAGAATTCTTTGAATTGATGGCTGTTAAAAAGAGACCCACCATGGTAACTAAAAGGTGGTAACCATTTAATCAAGAGCTTGAGTTACAGTCTAAGAGGATGTGGAATGTTACATAAAACTGCGAGTAGACATTAGTAATACGTAGTAAGTACTGCATGCCATACCTCTCAACCTCTTAGAGCAAGAAATCTGAACAAAGCCATAAATAATGGGGACACAAAGGCCCAAAAATAGGGGCACAGTATTACTCTTACAAATGTAGAAAGTTGATAGAATAACAAGTTTTGTCTTAGCATGAATTTTCTGAAGGGTATGAAGTCTGAAACTCAAATGTATGTCATTATTTTCTGACTTCAATCCTCAAGCATTTGGCAATGATTTGCCAGAAAACCAGAATTTTATGAGGAACAAACCAAAAATCTGAGGCAAAAATCTGGACAGATGAGAGGTATACTGCATGTTTTCCAATGCTCCAAAGTGTCAATAAGCAAATCAATAAATGCTTGTCTTGTATCATCTGTCATTAATATTTGAATGGCCTTGATTTGCTTTGGTTAAACTTGGCAGTCAACATTTTAGTTAGATCCCTTCACACTCTTTCCTTTCTGTGCCTCATCCAGGCGTTCTTCTATCATATTCATTCTTTCATTGATTTTATCAATCCCCCTTCTCTCTTCTTTTTCTGCCTGAAAAACGGTTTGCAGCTAATCTTAAGAGCTCAAATTTTTTTGATAAATGATATGCCAGCAGATTAGATTTCCATCTTTCTAATGCATATGAAAAATAATTTTCATTCACTTGTCTGCCTTTTACTTTCTTTTTAAAACAGCCTTTCTTTGTAAAATAGCCTTTAATTAGTACTGCTCATTTTTAAATCATATTGATTTATAGAATGTGTTTACCAGAGTAGAGCACTGATCAGTTCTGATGAATTTCAAACTCATCCTGGGAGAATGTGCAAAAGAGTTACAATAACTATATAATTAAGGTATATTGAAATGAGAACTTTAGAAAACAATAACGGTCACATTAATTACATTATACACTTTTTTTCTGAAAGTAAAAAAAGAGAGACTATAGATATCTGTATAGCAAACAATCCCTGAGATCCAGAAGGATTAGCAAGGCAAGAATAAACTTCAGGGACAAAAAGATGCACTTTACATGATCATCTAAAATGCTATGAAGACCTCATTATAGGCTAATCAGCATGCTTCTGAAATTATCAACAGTTGTCACCAGTGATAAACCGCACTTTTCCAGTGGAAATTACCACTGTGAGCCCATACTTTATGTTGGCACAGTTATCCCCACCCACAGTCACTTTTCCAGATAAACTCAACACATACACACACACACACACACACACACACACACACACACACACACACACACACACACACACACACACACACACACACTAATATCACAATCACAGTGCTAATCCCCTAATTAACTCCCCTACAGCAACCAGTCAGATAAACATGCGGTCAAACACACATACATAATCATCTGGGACAACTCATATCCCTGCAGAAATGCAAATTGACTGCCACACATGCAGAAACACTGACACATCCCCATTATTATATCTTTGTTGCCTCCTAGCTGACAATACTTTTAATTCATTCTCCCCTATTTATTACAATGGTAGAATTCAGAATATTGGCTATCATTAACATTGCCAGCCACACTAATTTATGTTTCTAAGGGGTTCACAGCAGCACTTAACTGCATAACTCCCTTCATGAGGCATTTTCAGAAGACAGCACATGGCTAATTATATTAGATGCTCCCCAGAATGCCTCATTAGCATTTAGCATAACCACATAGATGGTCCACCACAGTTATTCAACTGACCATGTGGCAAGCCCATTTCTGAATCAGAAATGGCATCTTGAGGTAGTTGGCCAGTTGGATCAGGTCCTACCAACCACAGTAGCTAACTATGAATCCCAGGGAATATATACACATATTTAAGATGCATAATAATTACATACTAATAATGAATCCCAGGGAATATATACACATATTTAAGATGCATAATAATTACATCCTAATAATGAAACAGTCATAAAATATAAGTGAGCAAGTATGTCTAATTAAAACAAACAGTCTTTATCATGATTTTTGAAATTTAAAGGGATAGAACATCTGCAAATTGGTAAAGATTAATAATGAAGGTATAGAAATCAATACATAGATATAAAATACAAGCAAAGTAAGGACTAGTCTTGCTTATATGGCCTGAAAGGCTGCAAGTAAATTTAGCTTTGATTGTTGGATGTTATTTTAATAGCGTATGAACTTTTGGAAAAGAAGATATTTCTCCGGGATCGGGTTGATGCTAGGGCCAAATATAGAATGGCCAGAGGCATATAGTTTGGACTGAGATGTTTGAAGAAGTGGACCTGAAGGTTTATGGTTTTTCTGCTTGTATGAGGGTGCTTGTCATATTAGGTTCACAGTTACAAGAGGACTAGGCTGTTCAGACAGAAGTTTGTTTAACTGAGAGCCTAGGAGTAATTCTATTCTTTGCTTTACTGGGAGAAAGTTGGCTTTTTGCAAATTAAAGCAGTGATGTTTGTTTCTATAGAAGTAAGATATGAAGCAAAAAATTTGGTTTGAGATGGACTATATGATGGCAGAATTTTAACTGAAGGACACCATGAGATGGAGACCATATTTTAGGTTCATAGGTTCAAAGGTGTGCACTAGGCTAATGGCCCTGGAGCCTTTACAAACCTAGCCCATAGGATTACCCTGGCATCATGCCACCCAACCTTAGTTCCCAGTGCCTCTATCGAGTAGAGCCACTGGAGTGATCCCTGGGGTAAATTTTCTATTTCCCATCCACTCATCAAGATTTCTCTGGTTGACATGTATGGGAAATCTATTCCATAGCATGAGCACTCTCTGGGTTATGAACTCATCCCTCCAGCATGTTCTGTTGATTGTAGTAATGAGGTTGAGGTCTCTGGAGCATGTGGTGCAGAGGGATTGGGATTTCTTTAGCTGTAGCATTTCTAACAGAGCTGGATTAGACATAGCTTTGTAAGTCAAGCAGAGATTGCCTCTAAGTAGGCGATATGAGACAGAGACTAATTGGAGTCTTTTGAGTCTGCCCATATAGGACAAGTGTTTAAGGTCTAGGATCCTCTTTGTGAGGTATTTTTGTGGCCTCTCCAGTTGTTGCAGGTGTCTAGTGAGGTACATGCCAAATGGGGCATTGTACTCAATGACTGGCCTAATGAGGGAAGAGTAGAGGGAGACAATGACATCTTTCTTCTTGGATCCAAAACCCTTAGTAATGAGATGTGCCACATAGAAGGACTTTCTGACCATAGTGGCAATGTGATGGTCAAAAGAGAGCTTGCTGTCAACCTGTGTTCCCAGATCTCTTATAACACCTTCTGTGTTTAGTGGACTACCATCGATGTGGTAATTCAAGGGAGCAGGGTTTTTCCCAAGGGGGATGACAACACATTTTTTGGCATTGAGCTTAAGGCCATGGTTCTGACACAAGTAGTTGGTCTTAGTGAGGCCCTTCTGTAGGATGTCAACATCACTTGGGGAGTGAATAGCTCCCAACTTGCAATCATCTGTGAACTTTGTCATCCAGAGTCCCTTTGTGTTGGTCTGGACTTTACAGAAGTAGATACCAAACAGGAGAGGACCCAGGACCAAACTCTGTGCGACTCCACTCATGACTGTAAGCAGTCTGACTTGGAGTCAGCTACTTTCACACTATGGGTTCTATCTGTGAGCCAGTTTGCAACCCACCTAGTGATATAGGGGTTGTTGTCTAGCTCAGTGAGTTTTTCTATGATTCCTGAATGAGGAATGGTATCAAAGGCCTTTGCCACAAAGTAGGCTGCATGAACCACCTTGCCTTGATCCACAGCACTGGTGACTGATTCAAAGAAGTCTACCAAGTTGAGCAGAAATTATCTACCCTTCACAAAACCAAACTGTGTAGGATTCAGAGTTTGGAGATTCCCTATTTCCTTGTTTATTAGGTCCATGATGATGCGTTCCATAGCTTTGCATATCAGACTCATCAGGCTAATGGAGCAATAGTTCCCAAGATCTGTAGTTGCTCCTCCTTTGTGGAGAGGGATGGCTGTAGCAATGCGCCATTCGGTAGGGACAAAGCCTGAGGTGAGGCTGTGATTGAACAGGGTACACAGGTGAGGTGCCAGTTCACTCTGTAGTTCATGTAGAACACAGCCAGGGATATTGTCAGGTCCCATAGAAGCTGTATTCTTGGCCTTTGGCAGTGCTGTTTTAATCTGCGCAGCAGTAATACTGGGTGCCTGGCAATCTACTGGTATTGTGATTGGTCTTTTGAGGGGGAGAGGGGTAAAGTTGGCACTGAATCTGGTTGCTAGTATATTGGCAATATCTGTTGGCTCAGTATAGGAGTTACCATTGTGCAGTAGCTCAGAGCAAATCTGGGTATTGTCATGGAGATTCTTTACATAACTATTGAAAGCCTTGTGGCTGTCTTTACTATCTGCTGCAAATCTGTTTTCATAGCTAGCTTTAGAGAATTTGATGAGGGATCTCAACTTCCGATTGAAGCTAATAAGGGAGTTTTTCCAGTCTTAGGAATTCTTATTCCACATCAGTTTCCTCCTTTTGTTGTAGAGTTTGTTTATGGCAGGGGACCACCAGATTGGTTTCCTTTTTTTGGAGGAGAGCACCTTGATTCTATTGGGTATGGCAAGATCCATGCATTTGTGTAAGTGCTCATACAGTGCATTGGTGTATGATTCTGCAGTCATGCAACTATTCTCCATTTGCATGGGTGCTGTGAAGTTAGCCACCACTATTTTCAGGATCCCAAAGTTAGCTTTGGAGAAGTTTTTCATGGTGGTTACCTTTGTGGGGGTGGGGGGTGGAAGGGATGTGGATATCCAAGGTGATTAGTTTGTGGTGGGATCTAACCAAGGAGGAGTTGACTATTGGTGTAAAGTAACAGTCGCCCATGTTAGTAATTACCAGGTCAAGGATGTTGCTACCTATAGTGGGAGTAAGAATGAGCTGATCCAGGGCATTGGAATTAATGAATTCCAAAAATGTTGGACAAGTATATTGGTACACGAGTAGTTTTCCCAGTTAATGGAGGGGTAGTTGAAGTCGCCCAGTATGAGAGTGTTAGGTTGGACCCTAATAATCTCCAGGGTGCTTAGGAACATGGAGTGTGAGTCTTGGGACATGGTTGGGGACCTTTAGCAGGCTACAATCTGAATTGCTGTCTTACCCAATGTTAGCTGCACCTAAAGTATCTCAGATGCATTATGTTGGGCTACCAGTCTGGAGGTGTGCACATCCTTTATGAATATGGAAACACCACCACCTTTGGAGCTTCGGTCCAAGTTCCGGGGCCGAAAGGTGTGGAATGAATTATAGCCAGGTAGTACAGGGGTGCTTTCTGCTGCCATGAACCAGGTCTCTGTTACAGCACAAATGTAGATGTTCTCCATTTTAAGGAGTACTTTGAACAAGTGCATTTTGAGATTTAGATTTCTAGCGTTGAGCAGCATGACCCTCAGACTGCATTTGTTTGTAGCTGTTATGGTGGTAATCTGGTCTTTGGAACACCACCTAAAAAAAGTGCTATAGAGGTGGCAAGAGTCTTGGTCAGTATCCGGAAGCCCAGGGGTGACAGATGCAGGCCACTTCTGGCAAAGCATCGAGGTCTGTCAGTCATGTCATCCCAGACAGACAGATACTGGATCCCCTTAGAATGACACCAGAAAATTAGCCAATTGTTGAAATCAATCATTTTCTGCTTGTACTGTGGTATTATTGTGGGTGATGGTAGGATACTGCTCAGGGCTGGGGTCATACCCGCCTGGGCTACATAATCTGAGAGCTCCTCCATGTCTCTTTTCATGTAGTCCAGGGAGGTATGTTTCAGGTCATTCACACCCACATGAACAATGACAGAGTCATATTTGTACCTGTTGTTGAGGGACCTGAGTGCGTGCATTATGTGGCAGATCCTGGCACCTGACAGGCAGCTGAATGTTACTATCACCTTATTCAACCTAGTGAGTGGGACATTAGTGTGCCTCACTATTGAGTCACCTATGACCAGTGTGTTGGGCATGCTGTTTTGCCTTAGGGACTTTGGTTGAGTGGCATACTGTTTAGGAGAGTTATGTGTCTCGTGATTAGTGATGTGTTGTGGTGGTCAAATGCATTTCTGCCTTGGAGGTCTCTGCTGTTTGGGTAGATTTTTATTGAGAGCCTCCACAAAGGTAGGTGTGTGGTTTGTGTTTTTATATGAAGGCATTGCTGGTGTGTGTTCTGGAGGGCCATGTGTTCCATGTGGTGTGGTGCAAGTGTTGACCTTCTCCTCTTGACCAACTATTCTGGTCTTGGCTGGAGAGTGTGTGGTTTCCAATTTGGATATATAAGTGCATCTCTCGCAAGTCTGAGTGTTGGGAGGTAAGAGGAGAGGGTTGTCAGTGTACATGAGGCAGTTGCTACATTGCCTCAGGATGCCCAAGTTCACCAGGTTAATATGAGAAAGCACAGGGAACTGACCTTTAGACATGCCTGGAGGGGTGGGCATTAATAATAAATACTGGAGTGGTTTCCTTATAGAACATTTAGTGCTGGTAGTACTTTTGTGTGCTACAATAATTGCTACAAGAAGTCTGGTAAAGTGCTAAACTAAAAAGCTAGTAAAAGTGCAGGAGAGTAGAGAACTAGCAGATCTAAGGGAAAAATTGAAGAGCAGACTTTGGCACTGCTCAGAAGCTTACAAACAGTCCTGGATAAAGCAAATCTGTAACTGGACTTGACTAGTTACAGGAAAAGCGGGAAACAAGCACAAATGCGGGCTTTTAAACCAGAAAGTTGAAAAAGATGAAAAAACTGCCCAAACAGCCAATAAGCTACAATTTCTGGGCCAGAAACCACTCCTCTTGTAGTAGATAGGCTACTTAGTGCTTATTACTCCACATTGACAAGCTAGAAGGCTTCCCTCCAATACAGAAAGGCTTGGGGGGCTCAGAAGCTTAAAAACAGTCCTGGATACAGCAAACATAATTTTAATTGAAGGAGAAGAATACACTTATGGCTGATCTGGATGGATGGAATAGAAAGGGAGATGTTTTCCATGCCCAAAAGAGGGGACATGAAAAAAATATATATTGAGTGTTCTCCAGAAAAGTGCTGAAGGGGTGAGACAGAGAGAGGGATATAGCCACAGACCAAGGAATTTAAACAAACAAATCTGTTCTAGAAGGATATAATTGTGATGTTTGATTATGAAGGAGTTGGGATGTCTGCTGAGCTTTTGTTTTGTGCTAAAAGACATATTTTCTGTACTGGAGGAGTTAGGAATAAGATGTTTGTTATGTGTCCAGTGACTGAGGCAGTGAAACTCTGATTGGAGATCCAGTTGTAGTATGAAGAGGAAAAGTAAAACTCGAGAAGTCTGTTTATGTAGAGTGAGAACAGGAAGCCAAGAATGGCATCATAGGACACACCTTTATTTATTTATTTATTTATTTTACATTTGATAACTGGGGTTGTCTGACTGAGCTGAAGAGCCCTTTTTCAGAGGAGGCCCGGGGAGAAAAGCTCCAGCATATTATGCAATTTTCATTATAAATTAGCATTAAACAGCAATGCTACAGGATTATTACAAGGAATTAAGTAGCAATACAATGTTATACAGTGTGGAGTATAGCATAACTATTTCAAGATGTATAAAAAGAAATATGTCATTAATATGAGTATAGTTTTTGGGGTAAGTGGTTAAAAAAAAACAGTTTTATCATGATGTAGTCGCATGAAGGCAAGGCAATTACAATAGAATGTTTCTCTGAGGCAATTTGCTTAATAGATAACCTTAATAGGTAAACCTTTAAGTTAAGTAGTGGGGTAGTATGGAAGGTATTGCCTTTATTTATCTATTTGTTTATTTATTGACATTTGATTACCAGGAAAGCCCAATTGGATAGGAGTCCTTTTTAAGCAGAGACCTGGAGAGAAAAGCTCCAAAGTATTGCAAAACATTTTAAGAATAATTTTACAATCTTCAAAAATAATACAAAAAGCACCTGCAGTTCAAATAATTATATGAAACATAATATTAAAGCACTGGTTAAGAATAGATGCAAGTTATGTGACAATGATTTAATATTAGATAAATTATAGGTAAAATAGTATAATACAAACAGGAATTGTAATATGAAGTGAGAGAAAAGCATGGCACATTTAGAGAGAAAGCTGGGGGAGTAAAACTGATAAGAATAAGGAAGTGAGTAAAGAAGGGAGAACAAGTAGAGGTAAGGTATGTATAGGTTCCTGTTTACAGTTAGGGCTACTGGTGTTGGTGTTGGTCACAAACAGAGTTAGCTTCTGGCTAGGAAGTCTTTCATAATGGTTTTGAAAGATGGGAGGGAGGATATTGACTTGATGGCTAGAGATAAGAGTTCCAGGACTTAGTAACATGGTACAAGTGCAGACAATGCCCAGCAGCTTTGATAGGTATGTCGACAGATGTGAGTATTTGGTCATTGGATTGTAATGACCAATTAGGAACATAGTTCTACAGAATGTTATTTAGTGCCAGAAAGCAGATGCATTCTGGATAATTTTATAGCTGGTAAGAAGTTGTGTATACGTTAGTTGATGGGGTAGTTGTAACCAATTTAGGTTTTTTTTATTCCTATACAGTGGTATGTTCTGAAAGAGGTATTTACTGTAAATATAGCAACTTTGTTGAAAGTGAAAAAGCAGCTAGTAAGATAAATGTAGAACCAGGGCATGGAGTCTAAGCAGATTCCTAACTCATAAAAGTGAAGCAATAGAGTGGAGTGTTTAACCAGGTGTATAAAGAAAGCTCCAGACACCATTTCTTTGTCCATTATGATAAGAATATCATCAGAGAGAGACCTATAGGTAGCACAAATGCTTCAACCAGACCAGAACTCATTCTGTTTATAGGATAATAGTTGGTGTTGCTGTGCAGTGTTAAAGTTGTTTGAAGACAATTTTCTCAAATATTTTGCATTGATTAGGAGAATGGACATTGGTCAGCAGTGGGAAGGGAATGTTTGCAAGATGCTTCACTACAACAGTTTTCCAGGTGTTGTGCATGATAACTGAAGTTATGCAGAGGCTCTATGTATTTTAAAGTATTTTTTCTATGAAATCTTGGCAGTTATAAAGAACCAGACATGGATGTCTGTATCAGGAAAACTGCAGACCTTTGTTCAAACAACAGTAAGATGTCATTTTAAAGAAAAGAGGAATGCATTCAGGTGGAAAAGGGGTACAGGATGTGGTGTGAATGAAGGCTTTGTTAAGTTATCAAAGGTTTAAGGACTTGTTCTGCAGTGGGGAGTGGCAGATATCATACATTGGGTAGTTTATAGCATTTTAACCTCCTACAAGAAATGCTCTGGATCGTATATGAGTGAATTTTTTTAGATAAATCATTGCTTAGCTTGTTTACCATCAAACTTCTTGTTTAGCTAGCCAGCACAGGCTGATAACATTTTTCCTGCTGCTGGGTGTAGGGTTCGTTTTTCATTTATATCAGTCATCATGTACATTTAACTGCGCACAATCTTCTACTTTCATTCCTCAGTTTTAGTTTTGGCCATAGCATGTTGTACATATCAGTTCTTAATGTAGTCATAGGTGGTTCTGTGTCCAGTTCCATCTCTACTTTTCATTTTGATATGTGTAATGCAATTTCTGACTTTTCTGCATTGCCACTGCTTTTGGCCTTACTATCATCATTCTGAATCATTTTCAGTTCTTTGTGTCATGTGTCTTCTATGTGTTCATCTTGTCTTGCTGAATGTGTCTGTTGAATTTATTTCCTCATCACTGACCCATCATTTACACTTCTTCCACATATTGTAACAACATTATTCTGTTTCTTTTACTTTGTAAATACTCCTCCTATGTCTGCATACTCTCCAGCACAGTATCCACACTATCTTTTTAACTCTGTTTTTGTTGTATTTTACTTACCTCTTTTCTGTCTTTGTCTTTTAATTCACTTTTCACTTTTATTAACTTTTTTTTCTTTTTGTTTTTCACTCTTATACCTTATTTAGGGCAGTTTTGGGGTAAGCAAGTGTTTTCTTCCTTGCCCTTCTACTATTATGCAAGCAATAATGCCCAACAGGGTGTGTGCTACTGTGTAAATAACACACCCCAGGGCTGTTCTGAGGCTTGACACCTGTGGCATCAGACCTCTACACCCATGGAAGGGTGTTATATACACGGTAACACATAGACATCTGTGTATTATTTACTTATTTATTTATTTGCAGTTTGTTAACCAGGAAAGTCCATTGGGCCAAAATGAGCCCATTTTCAATGGAGGCCTGGGGAGAAAAGCTCCATATACAATTATTACAAAGCTAATATCAACAAAGTTAAGTACAATATAGTTTTCAAAACTACTAAAAACACAGTAATATGTAAGACAGAAAAATAACATTTGAGCAAGGTGTTGTGCTTAGAAAAGGGGCTATCTGTAAAATTGTTTTGTTTTACTTTTTTAACACATATTATTAATTTTTATATTTTAATGTAAAATAGTTCCTGTGCTTAATGCTTCAAACTTGCTGTAGTACATTTAAATGCTGTTGGAGGAAGTATTTTACATCCAAACTCTAATTCTGGTAAATATTTCATGCACACCAAACATTCAGAAAGAGTGCATATTTAAAAACACTCATTTATTAATGGCAGCCATTAAACGTTTCTTGTTTCCATGACCCACAACTGTCTACATTTTCAAAGAATTTCCAGGTTTTACATTTCAGTTTCAGACTTTATTTCCTTCAGAAAATGCATGCTAAAGCAAATCCTTTTATTCCAGCAAATTTCTAAGTTTATAACAGCAATATTTAAAATCTGTCCCTGTTTTTAAGCTTATGTCTCCCCTTTATTTTAGGTTTTATTCAGATTTCTTGAGCAATGAGGTTGAAAAGTATGCATACCACTTAATAGCTGTTGCTTGAATACTCAGTCTCTCTCCTTCTCTCTATCTCACAGACACACACACACACACACACACACACACACACACACACACACACACACACATACACACTCTTCTGATTTCATACATGCAAGCACTATACACTCATCTATGCAAACATAAATATAAATGCACATGCAAACTTTTCTTTTTCTTTTTTTTTTAATGTTTCTTTTAATTAAACCCTCAGAAAACAGCAAAAGTGCAACATCTCCAAATTAAATCGCCTTACATCACAATTTGTGTTGGCACCAAAGTGACTTCATAATAACAAAGCACTGCATGAAATGTACTTAATTGCTACCCTTGAGTCTCAGTGTTTTTGTCCTACTCTTGTGATTCTTTTGGGGAAATAAACTTTTTAGAAAGTATTAGGCACTCTACTGCTTTTGTGCTGATAAGAAATAGTGATAAAGTTTCAGCTCTTATAAAATGTTCATCCAACGCTCATTCTGTTTTTTATACGGATGGTGTATTTAACAAAATGTGTGAAGTATCATTACTAAGGCAAGTAAAGCTAGGTATTGCTTGCCTGTTATTATTCTGTTCTGTATATCTTGCCTGAGAACATTATTTTTAGTGCCTACTTCCATGGATGGTGAACAGAGTGATGCACTTTTTTCACAAACATGGTTATAACATGAAAAACTGAGTAAGATCTAAGAATTTTCCTAAAAGCAGATTACGTTGGAAAGCTGTGGTGTTACTTTGCACCCAAGCATATTGTCACCACACTATTTTTTAAACAATATTGAAACAGCATACAGATCACAAAAATGGTCATGTTTATTATACGCCACTCAGGTATGAATTGCTGATTTGCACACTATTTAGCATTATATTGATTTAATCTCCTGTAACAAAGTCAATATTTCAACAGGTTTGTCTTTGTTCCTCTCTAGCTTGAATTATCCAGTTTTCCCTTGGCACGCTATTAAACATGCTCTTTAAGTACAAATCCTTTGTATTTGATTTTATACAATGGTTTGGAATGACATGTTATAAAAGAGCTTTAACTACTCAGCTATATTACACTGCAATACTTGACAAGTATATATATATATATATATATTGCTAACAACAAATACTGCATTTAGTCCATGTATCAACCAATATTTGGCCATGGTGTGACTCAAAGACAAACAATTCTGCAAATAGATTATTTGCTTTTCCTGTTGGTGTTGCAGTAAAACAAAGATGCTAAATTAATCCCACAGTGGCTTTCTGGATGCCTGAAACAGTATTTAATGGCTTTCAAATGTATTTTGTCATTTCTGTTTTCAATCTAGTCTACAAGAACATGTGTTATGTTGGTTGGGTATTAAAGCTGGGTTTGAATAGCAGGAGGCATAAACCATACCCTTAATATGTATAACTCATTAGTGTTTGTGGTACTGTTAAAGAGAAGAATCCTGCTGTATAACATATCGCTTAGTGACATGCATTATATTCTTTTACCTGACAATATACTACCAAACTGAACAAAAGTTTCAAAAATAATTTAAATGAACACTGGCAAAAACGTGACCTTACTGACGAATCAAATCTGTGCCATGACTGAAATATTTAGAAGTGGGCTGTGGATTCTTATGCATTCATAATAGCATGCAACTTCTGAAAGAATCAACAGATATAAAGCAAAGTATGATTCAAGCATTTCCTGCATAACTCAAATGACCGTTGGAAATAGCTACTGTCGTTTCATAAATGAAGGGCCGAACTTTTTTATCCAGTTGCTTTTTAATAATTGTAGAAAAACATATAAAACTTAAAAGAAAATTTATAGAATGCAGCAACAGATTTTATTACATCAATTAGCATACAGAAACAATGTATCTTTTTCAAAATGAATACAATGCAGTTATTAAAAAGAATAGAATATTAAGTTGCCAGTACAGTAACAACATGTAGTTAACAGCTCTTTAATTGTTGTCAAAGGGCATAAAGAGGTCTTAAAGAGATTGTTCAGCTAGAAATCGTTGTTGTTACCATGTTTAAGTTGTTAAGTTACAAGAGACAAAAAGTACAAAATAGGTGTAATGCCCCAGAACGAAGGGAACTACTGGAGAACATTAACTGTAATATTAAGACTGTCACCTGTGGCGCAAAATTATGACAAAATGTTTTTCACCCTCGTTGTTTCCCTTACAAATATCTACAGCAGTAACAGTGGACGCGTGCATTTAAATAGCAATGCAAAGAAAATTTCAATCTATTCCCTGTGTTTTATTGCCCTTGAATGATGCTCAGCCACTTTGAAACTAATTTTCCTAAACTCTACAGGGGAGGGAGCATCTCTTGTAAGAATTGAGACTATCTTACACATGCAGGAACTGAGAAAACAGTAAATGAGACCCATAAAGTAGGTTCTACATTAAGCCATCAGATACAACTTCATCATAGCCTGACTGCCTGAACAAATGTTTCTCTATATTATCTAAGTTAATTACTAAAAATAATAATTGCAAACACTAAATCAATCCTACTTTGATAACTATGGTCAACAGTTTAGCAGGAAAGTTACTTTTACTGTAATTTTTTCAAAGCAATCAACATGCAACTGTTCAAAGATATTCATTTCCTTCTAAACAGTTTTGAAAATGGTAAAGACCTCTGCCAACCTTAAGTACCACCTCTTACATATACCCATCTCCAAAACTGCACATACATGTAATTTCCTCTTCCTTGAAGCATTCTGTTTTTGAGATTTTATAATCAGGCACAGAGGCATAGAACAGAGTTGTATAATTAGGGTAAGAGGTATGAAATGGGTTGTATAATTAGGTACAGAGACTCGGGATAAGCTGTATAATTAGCTGCAGAGGCATGCCATGGGGTTGTATAATTAGGTACTGCAGCACAGAATGGCATGTCATAAATCTGCGCTAACTGTTGGGTTCTGCTATGGTCCAATATTTAAACAAGTACATATATTACTAATAGTGAATGCTGCATTTATTCTATGTGTCTGCCAATATTTGGCCATGGTGTGACTCCAATGCAAACAATTCTGCAAACAGACTGTTTGCTTTTCCTGCTGGTATTGCAGTGAAGCAAAGATGCTAAATTCACACCACACTGGCTTCGTGGATGCCTGAGACAGCACTTAATGGTTTTCAAATGTATTTTGTCATTTCTGTTTTCAATCTAGTCTACAAGAACATGTGTTATGTTGGTTGGGTATTAAAGCTGGGCTAGAATAGCAGGAGGCATAAACCATACCCTTATTATATCTCACTCATTAATGTTTGAGTCACTGTTAAAAAGAACAATCCTACTATATAATATATCACCTAGTGACATATATTATATTCTTTTACCTGACAATATACTACCAAACTGAACAAAAGTTTCAAAAATAATATAAATGAGCACTGGCAAAAACATGACTTTACAGATAAATCAAAAGATAAAGTCTGAACCATAACTGAAATATTTAGAAGTGGCCCATGGATTCTAACACATTTATAATAGCATGATACCTTTAAAGAATCAACAGGTGCAAATCAAAGTATGATGCAAACATTTACTGCGTAACTCAGATGACTTTATCAAATATTTACTGTAGTTTCATATATGAAGGGCTAACTTTTTATCTAGTTGCTTTTTAATCCATCCATCCATCCATCCATCCATCCATCCATCCATCCATCCATCCATCCACAACCCTTTTCCCATTTTTGCACATGGGGTTAGGGTATCACATTAACAGTGAAAACCATCTAGAGCCAAGGTTTAAGGATTGTAAATGAGGTGACCTGCTAGAGGATATGATACATTGAATAAGAAATAAAGTTAAGGGCAAAGAGTAATAAAATTCCCTGTTTTTTGTGTCCTAATCTCTGAATGAGTTAATTACAAACTTTATAGTTTCTCGTAAAAGGGACTTGCACAGTGTCAGATTTGTACCCACCGTCCTGAGTGCAAGACTCATGCTCCATCGATTGAGCTAGTCAGGCTACTGGTTGAAGGTATTCCACAACAAGGAACACTCTAGCTGTTTTTTAATAGGTTCATAGTTTCATAGGTTCATACTAGGCTATCTGCCCTAAGGCATTTATAAGCCTAGCCAGAGTGTGTTTGGCTTTTGCCACCCATTTTAAATTAATTTTGCTATGCCTTTTTTCGAGGTTAGTATACTGTGCCTCTGTCTAACAGTGACACAGAAGTGATACCCGGGGTAAACCTACGATCTCCCATCCACTCATCAAGATTCCTCTTGAAGAGAGTCAGTGAGGGACTCTGCCTAACCTGGACTGGGATTTTATTCCAGAGTGAAGGGAGCCTCTGGGTTATGAATCTGTCCCTCCAGCATGCCCTATTTATTTCAGTGCTGAGGTTCAAGTCTCTCGAGCGCGTAGCTTGATGGGATTTGGATTTTCTGAGGTGCAGCATGTCCATTCATTCTGGGTTGGACATGGCTTTATACGTCAGGCACAGATCGCCTCTGAGCAGGTGGTATGCCACTGAGTAGAGCTGGAGTTTCTTTAACTGGGCAGCATATGGCATAACTGTAGAAAACATATTGAACTTAAAAGAAAATGCACACAATACAGCAACAGATTTTTTACTACTTTAAATAGCATACAGAAACAATGGCTCTTTTGAAAATGAGTGCAATGCAATTGTTAAAAAGAACCAGATATTAAGTTTAATATGCTGTGGGTCATGGCAGCTAACCTACTAGCTCTTGAGGCTGCAGGGTGAATTGTTGGTGTATGGAGTCATTTAATGAGAGGCCATTTTGTAGAGATGACAAACGTACTTACCTTAAGTAGCAGGTAATACAAACATAGCTAGGGTGACTATAGCTAAATGAGCTGAATTGCAAAGCCCTGATACTGGTCTGAGTCCCTAAGAGTGAAAAGAAATAGTGAAAATGAAATCTATTTAAAAGCGTTTACATAAAGACAAGGGGTTGTAAGCATAGCGGAGAAAACACTAGCCTAGACCCATAGAGAAAATGGTGCGATGGGCTCTGAACTGTGAGAACTGGCCTTAGAATAGTGTAGGGACAGCCAGTTTGGATAACAAATTCTAATTTTTCTAGACTTGACAAATGGGTGCATGTCTTAACTGAATTGTGGGATCATGAGAGGAATGTGGATGATCCCATTCTACAGATTTACACATAGCCATGCTTTGAGTAGGGGGTGGCTCTTTAAGAACACTGGATGCATTGGATCAAGATTTCAGATTAAGGCATGGACATATGTCCTTCTAGTTAGAATATGAAAGGGGGATCAGCACTGAAAGTGCTACGCTGGGTGTGCTTGGGAAGTGTGCCTACTTCTAAAGTAGGCAGTAAGAAATGTGATATGGAAGTTAGGGGGTTGAATAGAAACACGGTGTAAAACAGTAAACCAAAGTAAAGAAAGCAAAACAGAACAGGAAAAAGACCAAGCAACCAAGTAAAAAAG
Organism: Protopterus annectens; assembly: GCF_019279795.1. Lineage (NCBI taxonomy): Eukaryota > Metazoa > Chordata > Ceratodontiformes > Protopteridae > Protopterus > Protopterus annectens. Next base: position 111,564,321 of record NC_056728.1, on the reverse strand, counting down.
GTGGTGAAGGAAAACAACTAATGGATGGAAGTAACACAATCACAAAGCCAGCCACCTGGTCTTACCCTAACCCGGACATGTCTATTGGGCTAGGTTTCCCCTTATATGCCTACCTACTGGATGTAATATATACTGACCACTTTCAGTCTTGCATTTAAACAGCACTCATCTGCCTACAGAATAATAGATCTGTGTTTATAAAAAACAAAACAATGATGTCTCCTTGATATTCCACAAGAAATATTTTATTAGCTGCTTGCTTTTTAATTTGAAAACCTTTCCAGCAGATTTCTACCCACAAAGAAGCCTCAACACAACAACAGGTCTGCAACAACGACCAACAAATTCAAGAAACAAGTCAAGAGGGACCCATGGCCAAACCAGCTTGCAGGATAATCATACAAGCTCCACACAAACCCTTAGATGTAGATGACCCCTACTTATCTGCCCAGGTAATCTGCAGGATATGTAGATGACCCCTACCTATCTGCCCAGGTAATCTGTAGGATATATAGATGATCCCTACCTATCTGCCCATGTAATCTGTAGGATATGTTGCACTACATAAGCCAATATGTTATACTCTTTAGGAGAACCCCATGGTCCTCTGCTTTTCTAGTACCTCTCCTGTATTAATAGATATTCAACATCAAAGCTGCTACAGACAGTATACCAGAAAAATGTTCTTTAAGTTTGTATTTCCTGGAAGTTGTATTTTGGTTATGTGTCTTGATCATTGCAGTTGCTTTAATGGTTTAGCCATTACCTCTTATCTTCCAGTTTTACCCAATTGATTTATACTTTTTACAAGTAGTGTTATTTGAATTATTCTTTTCAGACACAACAGTCTTTAGGGTGTACAGGCTCTTTCATTCAATTATCTGTTTTACTGTAACTCTTATGCAACTTTTTACTCACCCTTTCTTCTCCCATTCATATTACTTTTGTGCCTTTTTCTTAACATACTCACACTGGACTAAAGGAATATCAGTTATTTTTAAATAATGGCAGGCCTCTTGTAATTAATGTCCAGGGCAGCTGAATATTTTCCTTGGCTCTTCACAATGAACTTCCATGTCAATAAGAGCACCAACGAAACCAAAAAAACAGAAAAAACAAATGTGTAGAAACACAGACTGACTGGAGAATAATTTGTTTTACTTCAAATGAATAATACAACCATAAAATATAAGCATCCAAGTGAATAATATCCAAATCAAGTTCCATGTCAGATGCATACATATTGGTTCTGTGATGAATTTCCTGATATGGGTTGTTGCATTTCAGATGCCCAAAGAAATATATTTTAATATTGCAGGCATACCTCTCAACTGTGCACATTTTCACAGATTGTCAAGGTTTTTTGCCTCATATTTTTGGTCTGTTTCTCATAAAATTATGGTTTTCTGGCAAATCATTGGTAAGTCATTAAGGGTTAAAATCAGAAAATAACAGCATATATTTGAGTTTCAGACTTCATACCATTCAGTAAATGCATGCTAATGTAAACTTGTGATTCCATCAGCTTTCTAAGTTTGTAAGAGCAATGTTTAAAAAATGTCCCTATTTTTGGTCCTTTATTTATGGATATGTCCAGATTTCTTGCTTTAAGAGGTTGAGAGGTATGATTTCAGGACAAACCATGCCCACAACCACTGAAAAGAAGTAGAGTTCACTTGTTCACCAAAAAAAGCACAGTCTTGTAGAATGAATTGTTTCATTTATTTAAATCATATTAAGATATTTCAGTTGAAAAATAATTGATTTATACAACTTTTAAAACAAAGATGGAAATTACTTTTGTCTTAAAATCTCAGGACATTTGCCATTTTTCATACTTTTCCACAGAACAAACTGCCCAAGTAAAGATTGTCCTGCATAAAGAACTCAATTTCTGGGCTAGTTGTGCTGGCTACGTGACTCATCAATAACAACTTTTTAGCCACCTGCATACTCTCCTTGGATCCTTGTGATGATCTTTCTGACCAGATGCATACTCTCCTTGGTTCTGTGATGAATTTCCTGGCCTGATGTGTACTCTCCTGGATTCCTTGTGATGATAGTAGCTCAACGGCTGCACAGTCAGTCTGGCATTGTATTAAAATTTGTAGCAAAAATAGCTGTTTAAAAGTTAAGAAAAAATGTTGTAAACCCATCCGTTGGACTTAGTACATTTTCCAGAACTTCCTTAGTGTGATATTTGATGGTCAAGTACCTTTTGCTATTGTTATACCTGGACAGACTTACACTAACACTGAGAGTTACTTACCCCATAAAAATATATGGAAGGCCTCTAGGCCTCAGCAGTGAGATGACACTTGGTTAGTGGCAAATTCGGAAGCAAAATCCAGGAAATGAAGTTTGTTAATTAAGCCTATGTTAAGCTATGGTACTTCCGCATTCTCAATAGGAAACCTGTGTATTGTTTGATAAATAAACATTTGGCAAATTACATTTGATTGGTATTGTTTTTTGGCAGAATGTTGTGCTTACTGTATAGGAAATGCTCTGTCATTAAAATAGATTTTGTTTTTATAAACCTGTTCTGAGTACATTTCTTGAGTGTTTGAGAAAGCTAATCCTAAAGCACCTCTCAACCGCCAGGATTTTCACAGAATATCCAGATTTTTGTCTCATATTGTTTGCCCTTTCCTCATAAGATTTATAGTTTTCTGGCAAATTATTAAGGATTGTGGTGATTAAATAATGACAGACATTTAACTTCAGACTTCATATCCTTCAGAAAATGCATGCCAAGATGGGCGTGGCCAAGGATGAACAGAGGATAGCAGCAGATTTCTTCAGCTCCACCAATTTCATTACACTGACAGGAATTAATTACTTAAAAAATTAATTTTTGAAGTAATTTTCTTTCTAAATATGTTTGTTTTATATAGTTCTTGAACTATATCTAAAAAAGAAAGGAAATGTTAACAATATTCCTGTCAGAAATCACTTTGGGAATTTTCCTGTCAGTTTATCAGGCTGAAATGAGTTCCAGTAAGACAAATTCTCAAGACTCCAGCATTAAGAAAGAACTTCAGTCTCTGATAACTATAATCCAGCAACTTACTGCTAAGATGGATAAAATGGATACTAAAATAAATACCTTCACAGAAAAAACTACAAAACAAATAGACTTGTTACATATAGACCTGCAACAACAGAAGATCCAGATGACAGGCATAGAAGAAGCTGTGAATGACATGGAAAATAGAATCCAAGAAGAGGAAATCAACATTGAGTTTCTGCTGAAACAAAATACACATTTACAAACAAAGCTGGATGACCTGGAAAATAGATCTAGGCACAATAACATTAGGATTTTTGGACTGCCAGAAAATATTGAAGGTAACAATATTACTTCTTTTTTAACAACATGGCTCCCTAAAACTTTAGACTTACCAGAAGCATTCTCTTTTGGTGTTGAAAGAGCACATAGATCTATAGCTAATACTAACTCTAACAAAAACTATCCTAGATCAGTTATAGTTAGATTTCTATCATCTTTTGATAAAGAGATGGTTCTTAAATCTGCTTGGACTAAAGCTCCTGTTAAGATTAATGAGACAACTGTGCGTTTTGACAATGACTATTCTTCCTTGGTAATAGCTAAAAGAAAAGTTTTTCTGCCACTAATAAGGGAGCTTAAAAAGCACAGTTTAAAACATACCTTCTGTTTCCTGCCAAGCTAAAAATCTTCCTTCCTGATGGTCCCAAAATTTTTGATGACTTAGACTCTGCTTTACTGTTTATCAAAAAAATAAGATTTTGGATAAAATAGAGGAAATGGAATGGGCTAGTCCTTCATTAAAGAGACTGGCAACTGAAACTTTGTGGAAGACTTCAGAGAAGAAGAAGAGACTAAAAAACAAATGATTTGTTCTGTTTTTTTTTCTTCTCTCATCATTTTACTTCATTATTAATCTTTTTAAATATAGTTCCTGCATTTCCAGAAAGCCACAAATATTCTGAAAAAGATTTAATCAAAGTTATTCTCTGTGTGCAAAGAAATGTTTTGTTTCATAACCAGTCAAAATATCTGAGGAACTAATAATAAGCTATTATTCAATTTGTTTCTCTTTCTGAAAAAGAGAAGTAAGGTCAGTAATTTGATACATTTTTTTTCTCTTTTTTTTCTCCTTTTCTTCTTTTCTTTGTTTAAACAATGACATTCTATTTAGATTATGTAGTGGGTAAAGGGTGGGGGAGGGCAGGAGAGAAGAGTAATGAAAATATGATTAATAGAATAATAACATATTTATTCCTTGTAAAAAGTTTATATGTTCTTCAAATGCTATTCCTAATTATACTTTCTTGATTATACTGCTTATGCTTGTTTGTAAATAATCTGTCATGCTTTAACTAATAATAATTAGAACTAAATAATAGTAAATAATATGTTTTATTTTTAACTCTATTAATATAAACAGTAAGTAATATTCCATTGTATATACTTCTTATAGCTTTCTCTTACATTTTTTATTTCTGCCTTACACTCTTTTATTTTCTACTCTTTTTCTTTTCTTTATTCTTTCTCTTTATTTTTTTCCATATTAATATATAGAAATGCTTTTGATCATATAGACACAGTAAATAATAAGATTTGCATAAAAATTGAGTTGTGACAAAAATATTGAGTTTTATTACTTATTAATAACTTTGGGCTTAATTTCACTTACATAGAGGCTGTAATAACCTGTAAAATACATCACAAAGGTTTTGTCATGTTTAGATGCATTTACACTGCTAAATGAATGTTTGTCACTAGTTTTTAACAAGTTTCCTGCCGAAATGTTAAGGGAGACAATCTGGGATGTGGGCTACCTCATGAACAGTGTCCTCGAGTTGTTTTAAAAGCTTCAACTCTCAGAATTCTCACAGAGAAGCTGAAAGCAGTCAATCTGACCTTTGACCCAGATATCACACTGACACATTGCAGATTCAGGAAGAACACTCTACCAGGAAGTAGAACTGATGCAAATGCGACTATGTGAAGGAAAATGAACTCTTTAACATCGAAATGTGAGTTATTTTATATAATTACTTAAATATCTATGTTATAATTCATAAAATATGTCAGTTATAATGATTTTAGATGATGCAGTTTCTTGTAGTAAGTAAATGTCTTATTTTAGAAGGCATAGAAAATGAAACATTTATTCAAGTGTTTTTGAAAATCTACTTGACTGCAGCATACTAATCTGTGTTAAAAACTTATATTCCAAACATATACATTACTATAACTCATTTAATTCATCTGATTGACAAGCATAAATAACTTTATAACTCTATTCTGGAAGAAATTGTCATGTGATATATTTTAAAGCAGTAATATAGACATACAAAATACAGATGGCTTTTTTTACAATAATGCAAGTGTTTCTGAGAATTTGCATAACTATGCAGTATGATTTATAACAATTTCTATAAATATAACATTTTATTCTATTGACAATAATGAGTATGAGTAAAATGCTCATATACAAGCAATTCAAGGTTTTTTTTTTTTGGAAGCTGTTGACTGCATTTACATGACAGAAAATAGATGCATCTTAATATATGTAATGTCTGAACCATATTAGCCAAAGTTTTTGATTTAAATGAATGTTAGAACTTATTTTTACATACTTTGAATAAATTAATATGTAAATATGCCTTCTTTTTTTTTTCTCTCTCTCTTTCTTTCACTCTCTCCCCCTCTTTCATGTCTTTTATTTCTCTCTCTCCTCTTGGTTCCTAATATCAAGATTATTTGAATGTTATTTGAATACAAGTGTATTATATTACATAGATGTATATAGTAGTATGAATAGTTTTAAAAAAAAAAAAAGTTTATTTTAGTTTATATGATGCTGTTTTACCAAATGTGTAGTCTTGTCTTGCTAGATAATTGAATTGAAAGCTGTTAATTTAAGTTAAATATAACCAGTATTAAATTGATAAGGTGGTAGCTGAGGTACTGCTGCTTAGGGTAGGGGGTTAACTTGAGTGGTAAATACTACTCTAAGTTGGAGTTTTTAACTCCCAGCTGGATGCAAGGTTTAATCCTTACATTATTTTCACTTGTTCATTGTTATATGTATATAGTTTTGACATCCACAATATATTTTGTACACTCATTGTCACTACAAACAAAATTGAATCCTATACAAAATCCCATAAGAGATTCAATAAATACAGCTATATTTAAAGGTACACCTAAATGAGGAGATGTAACATTACTTATGTTGTTATTTGTTATTTTGATCATAAGATTCTTAAGTTTTAAAAATGCCAAATGACATCTTTAAAAGGAATTTGTTTAAACATTAATGGATTGAATAATCCATGTAAAAGGGCAAGCCTAATAAGATACATTAATTTATATAAGGCCAACTTAGACTTCCTGCAAGAAACCCATCTCTTGAAAAAAGATATTGATAAACTAGCCACAAACAAATATACAGTATTGGTTAGTTCAGAGCACACTCAGAAAAAAAGAGGAGTGGCTATTTTATGGAATAAAAGTATGCCCATTCCTAAAACCATTAAGTCTTATCAGGATGACAAAGGAATGTTTTGTATGGTTACAATACAAATTAATGGGAAGACTTACACTTTAATTAATGTATATTGGATACCTGGAATTGGTATTAATACAGTGAAACATCATCTTGATAAGATCATATCATTCTCTATAGGAGATATTATTTTAGCTGGTGACTTTAATTGTATACTACATGAAAGTGATACTATCACTATAGGAAAAAGAAGAATTACATCTAATGCAAAACATTTAAATGATTTTGCTAATTCTTATCATTTGAATGATATTAATAATCAGATAGATTCAAAATCATTACCATACACCTTTTTTTCTAACAGATACAAAACATATTCAAAAATAGATAGGGTCTTTATTTCTAACCAGATGGTAACAGATTGAATTAATTCCAAAATCATTTTGTGTCCTATATCTGATCATAATTCAATTGTTTTTGAATTCATGATAAAAAATACTCATAATGTTCAGATCAAAAGGATACCAGCATACTTAACTCAACTAAAAGACTATAAAGAATATATACTTTCAGAAGTAAAACATTTTTTAGACATAAATAATACTCCTGAAGTCTCCATTGTCTATGTTTGGGATGCCTTAAAATCATATCTATATGGACAAAGTATCAGATGGTATAATAATAAAAGGAAATCTTGGGATAAGGAATTGTTAGATATTCAAAGTAAATTAGACTCTTATAAACATAATAATAAAGAAAATATTATGGACAAGAAAGTTATTGAAGAAATAAACAAACTAAATGAGAAATACAAAGAAATTTTAACTCATAAAGTTAAAATAACTTTAGAGAAATACAAGTTTTGTCTTATTCAATAAGCCCCAAATAATTACATAGACTTAAAAATAAAACAAAAAGTTGAATAAACAAAACCATATCAAAGAAATCTTTTCTCTAAGGAAAAGAAGAATGTTTCTAGTATACCAGAAATACTAGATGAATTTAGAAATCACTTTCACAAAATTAACCATAATAACATTAACATGGAACCTAAAGATAAAATAAAGGAGTTTATAACCACAAACATGAATAAAAGCTTAATAAACAACAGATTAAACTATTGGACAAGAGTATTTCATATACAGAGGTTATTACACAAATAAATAAGCTTAAATCAAACAAAGCACCGGGTAATGATGGTATTATACCAGAGATATATAAAATCCTTTCTAAAAGTACATATTCATTAATACATAAGGTTTTTATTTTGGCCCAAACTGAGTTAATAACCCCCCCCATCTTGGCAATATACATTTATTTCGCCAATTTTAAAACCTAATAAAGATCCAACTAGATGTACTTCATATCGGCCCATCTCATTACTTAATGTTGATTATAAAATGTTTATGAGTATTTTTGCTGATAGATTGAAGACAATCATCCCGGCATTATAGATATAGATCAGACAGGCTTCATTGTAAATAGAAATACTTTTGATAATATAAGAAGAACTTTAACATTAATTGATTTTGCAAATAGGAAAAAGAAAGATTTAACGCTTATTAGTCTTGATATAAGTTCAGCATTTGATTCAGTAAGTTGGGACTATCTGTTTACCTTACTGAAGTGCACAAACTTCTCAGATGCATTTGTAAATCTAATTGAGCATTTATACAAAGGAACATTGGCTTATATTAAGGTAGGAACATATGTTTCACAAAAAATACCCATTTTTAAAGGTACAAAACAAGGATGTCCACTTTCTCCACTATTATTCACTTTAGTAATGGAGCCTTGGGCTAATTTGATCAGAAACAGTACTGACATAGAGGGTTTTGAAATAGATGAAAATACAACATCCAAAATTCAACTTTTTGCAGATGGTGTTCTAATTACATAAGCAGGATCTAATTCTTCTATGCAGTCTCTATTTGATAAAATGATGAATTTTAAAAGTATTTCTGGTTTAATATTCAATGAAGAAAAAACTAAAATACTACCTATATATATATACACGAAAAAATATTCTCATTAGTGATTTTACTAAACATGTACCCAATTCAGGTCAGATAACTTATTTAGGTATAATACTATCTAAAGATATTAAATCTATTATATATAATAATTATAATACCTGTTTTCTTAATATACAAAACCTTTTTAATACCTGGAATTATATGTTTTTTACTATGGAGGAGAGACTTACAATTATTAAAATGATAATATTCCCCAAGATTTTATACTTAATACAATCAATAATACTTCCACCTACAAAAATAATTATCAAGAAACTGAATACACTAATGTTAAATTTCCTATGGGCACCTAATAGACCTAGGATTGCATTAAAGAAACATACTAATAGCTGGTCTCAAGGGGGTATTTCTTTTCCAGACTTTAATTTATATACTATCTCTTCTATTGTAAAAGTTATTACTGTATTAATAGATCAGTCATATGTTGCAAAATGGAAAGATTATTGGGAGCTAATTAGTATGCACTTCATGAGAATCTCCTTAACACATAAAAATATGATTGTAAATAACTCCATGTTATGGTTACTAAAGGAATTTTGTACTTCACCTATTACACATAAACATATGGTTTGTTACCCATTAAATATTATTATTAGCTATCGTAACTTTATATTCATGCACCCTAAGTATAGGGAATGGAATTTTATTATATTCCCTATAATGTATACTCAGGGTATGCTTTTGTCATCTACTTCTGAAGGAACTCATTTAGCTATAGATAATGATCTAAAGTACTGGTATCAGTTGATATCTGATAATAAAGTTAAAAATCTAGATTTCTTAAAACAAGAATTTGATCTAAGAGAAACTTGCTGGTTAGAGGTTCAGACCTTTAGACAACATATCATTAATAAAATAGATCTAATGTCTATAACAGTTAAAGAATCTATTCCAACACTGATTGATTACTTGGTATTAAATTTAAAACATAAAGTTTCTGATAAAGGTAAACTTTCATACATACATAAAATTATCAGACAAGAAACATTTTACAGTGTAGATTTATACTGGAATTATTTCACTTCTATTAATGGGGACCCACCAAATCAACAAGATAAACAATATATATTGGAATCTGCCTATAGAACTACGTCTTCCATTGTCTGGAGACTTTATACATGGACATTTTTACATAGATCTTTTTATACACCTTTGATGATGAATAAAATAAATAATAAAGATAATCTATGTAAGAGATGTAATGTAGAAATTAATGCTGACTGGGCTCATATGTTTTATGACTGTATAAAATTGAAAGAATACTGGAAGTCAATTAATGAATTTTTGCAGGCTCTTTTACAGATAATTTCATTATTTCTAAATCTCTTATATTATTCAACACACCTGTACCTCAAAGTGTTAAAAGGTTAAGCTTCCCTTGTTATGGTCTATTCTAGCAGTGGCTAGGAAAATAATAACCAGAAATTGGATTTCAGATACACCTCCTTCATTCAATGAATTTAAAAATGTTATGAATATAGTGTGCCATATGGAAATAAACACAATTAGGTCAAGAACAACTAGAAAAACATCTTATTCTATTGTATGGGATAATTTACAAAATTTGTTAAAAAAATCCTAATTTCAATAGCATGGTATTTTAGTTTAATTAATTGATCTGATTGTAGTGGATGTCTTTGTAAATACTTTAGTTGTTTTGTTGAATGTTATAATCATATCTATTTTTAATTACTTGTATAAAATTGTTATGATATTTCTCTTGTATGTTAAAACAATAAACCTGTTTTGAAAAAAAAAAAAAAGAAAATGCATGCCAACACAACATTTTTTACTCTAGCAACTTTCTAATTTTATAAGAGCGATATTTAAAATTTGTCCCTATTTTTGGGCCTTTCCCCCCATTATTTTTGCCATTGTCCAGATTTTTTGTGCTCAAAGGTTGAGAGGTATGTACACCTATCCCTAGACTATAATAGTAACCACGGTCAGTGTTTGGGACTTCAAAGTAACATCCCAATTACTGTGACCTTCTCCCAGTTTCAACTTCTGAAGGAGGGCAACTTTCACTACAGGAAGATTACCACGGCTGGACTGGGACTGAAAAAAAAGTCAGTCCCATCGTACGAGCTCAACATCTCATAGTCATGTGAGAAATAAGGTCAAAGTCAAACTATTTTTCTCTGCCAAAGCAATTTTCTCTCTGAAAAAACAGTGGTTAGATTTTTGTCTGTGTCATTTATCTATGGGATTTAGCTGCCTCAGCGTATACTACATTTTATTGCATGAAATGTCATGATACTTTCTTTAGAAATTTATCTCACTATCTCCTACATCATACTGCATGTTATGGAGGTCTGAATGGAGAGATGATAAAACTGTCAAGCAAAGGAGAATAGTATATTGTCTAAACCAAAATCGTCCTCAAATCTTGTTGAATACCTTTATGAAATGGTCCCTGTTTTTACAAAAGCTCAGAAAGACAACACTAATGTATTTTAAACAGAATACAGTATATATTATGGACAGAAGTAAGTTAAAAAAATGAAAAAGCAAGCTGGGTGCAGAAGTCCCAGGATAAAAACGTGCCTAATCCTGACAGGCATACTGGTGCCAAGAATGGAAAAAAATGACAGTGTAGAATCTTCAAGACACGGGAACATTCTTACAGTGGGGTTAGGTGAAGCTCAGGGGGAGGATGCCCCCCCCCCCCAATTGTAGAAGAAAATCGTAGTCCACACAAACCACAAACACTGACAGGCCAAAAATGAGTCATAAAGATGACAGAGTGGACTGTTGAGGATAAGAAAGAAATCATGTATTGTTATTATTAGGCAAGAAGCCCAGAATTTCTGGACAGAAGATATACAAAAAGATTAAGAGACAAATTAGAGAAAAGAAAAATACTTACACGAGAAAAAAACTGTCACAAGCTTCAAATGTAAATTTCTGTTCATTAACAGATTTATGAAAAACAATATATAGACCAAGAAACCTTGGGCTGCTTGGAAAAAGAAGCAAATGAGAAAGTGTGAAAACATAAAGAAAAAATCTAGAGATTTTTGAAAGGTATGAAAAAGAAATATAGTCATGGGAAATATGACATGGTGCAATATTTATGTAAAGGAGAAAGCCAAATTAATCTATGCAAAAAAACAGCTCCAAAGATATTCAAAGAAAAATACAGGCAAATGCAGTCAAATATGGAAAATTTCACAATACAAAAATTAAGATCACAGGGATAAAAATTCAAAGAGGGATATTCCAGGGTGACTCTTTGTCAATGCTACTCTTTTGTCTTGCCCTTAAACCATTAAGCTGTCTAATTAACAGATTAGGTCATGGCTACAATTTAGCTCCCAGAAAACAACTAAGTATAAAGACTTTTCATCTTCTTTTTGCTGATGATTTAAAACTATATAGTTCATCAGATGAGAAACAGAAAGCACAACTGCAAGTTGTTAAAACTTTCTCAGACGATATAAGAATTTCCCTTGGTCTTGAAAATTCTGCAAAAGCAACCTTTAAAACAGGACAGCTGCAGTATTAAGAAAAGACCAGTCTGGGACAGGAATGTGATATAAAGAGACGTGCAAGAGGGAGTGTATAAATGTTTGGGGATTGGTGAAGCATCAACAATAAAACATTAAAAAATACAAACACAATTTAGTAAGGAATATTTTAACATTAATACTGAAAACATTCCTGACATCTAGGAACAATGTCCAAGCTATAAACCAGTTTCACCTTCCTGTTCTAATTTATAGTTTTTAGGTGACTGACTGGCCACAAAAGGCACTGGATCAGCTGAACAGGAAAACAATGAAAATACTTCATGTTTATCAAATGATTTATAAAAATTAGTGTATACCATTATTATAAGTTCCTCATTCTGAAGGAGGGATAGGCCTCCTCGAAATTGATGACAATTATAGGTCTGCAATCATAGGACTGCACATATATCTGCTGACCTCACAAGACCCAAACATACTAAAAGTTTTAAACCATGAGGAGAAAAAGTCTAAGATGACTTCCCTGCTTAGTTTAGCAGAAGCATAGAAATGTCAAGCGGGAATGGAAATGAAACCAGAAGTAGATAAAAATCAGGCAGCAACTGAATGTGCCAAAAAACAAAAGAAAGTATATAAGTCGGAGGATCAGATGAAAAGGCAAGAGATGTGGAAAACGCATACAGTTGCTAGTACAGAAAACACCTACAATAACCTCATGTCAATCAGGATCTAATGCAGGAATGGTTAAGGAGGGGTGAATTTAAACCAAAAGAGGAAAGATCAATATTGGAGGCCTAGGATAGTGGACTTCATACACTATGATTTACAAAATGCACTGAACATGTCAGAGGAACAGACAAATGCAGGTTTTGTAAAACAGGATTGGAAACAGTTGCACATGTTATTGATGGGTGTGATGCACTAATGGCAGAAGGTCCGTATACTGAAAGGCATAATAATGTGGCAAGACTGTTGCATCAGAGATTGTGCAAACATTATAATATTGAAGTAGCTGAAAAGCATTGGAAACATGAGTCAAAAACTATTATAGAAATTGATGAAGTTTATGTCACATGGGATCACCCATTACCAACAATTCAAAAAATAGGTATGAGAAAACCAGATATAGCAGTCTACAAAAAGAAGACAAAAGTAGCACTGACCATTGAAATTACTGTATCCAGTTATTACAGTGTTTTATGTACAGAGATGTAAAGTTATAAAATACCAGGATTTGTAGGCAGAAATGAGAGCAATGTGGAAGAAAGATACCCAGACAGTTCCAATAGTAGTAGGAGCAATGGGGTCTCATAAAAAATAATTTACAGTTATATTTAGATATGTTATAGATGGTTCCCTATTATGCCATCACAGACACAGGTTATTGAATGGGTCTTTGTAGAACAGTAAAGCGCAAAAAGGCAAAATAGCGAAGCAAATTCTTTCCCTGGGAAAGAATTAATTTGGCACTTTTACTACTTTGCCTTTTCGGCACTGTAGTGGGATCTCAGAGTTGGTATATTTAAGTAGGCGGGGTGTGTGGGGGCACAGTCCCCCATGTCAGGGGTGGGGGGGTGAAGACCCCCACATTAAGTAATGTTTTACTGTTTTTAGGGGGGGGGTTGTTTTGGAACAGCGATTGTTTTCCATTGGAAAATAATCGCTGTTCTGAAGTTTCGATGTTGTAAGCTTTTACTTACATGGGGTTGATTGATTATCTGTTGTTTGCTCTTCTGAGCATGCGATACAGTAATATAGACCCATTATAGATACATATAATTCCCTATGAATTGCAGAAGGAGTCAATACTGGGCACATTGCAGGTGCTGCAAATAGCACTTTTGGCTAACATCAAAGACTGAAATAATACTAATTTCATGAATTTGAATCATACTTTGACTTAAGAATGGGGTCCATTCCCATCATAATATTAGAAACCAAAAAAAAACTTGCAGAAATTAAAACAAAAGAAACCATATTACATTATATGGTTCTGTCTATGTCATAAGTTCCCATAATGTGGTGTTTGTGGTCCTTCAACTATAAGAGTTGCATGGTCAATGCATGTTTCTGAGAATACAAGCTTACTCCAGTTTTTGCTGTATAAAATAGAAGACAACACTGTTGCTGATTGTAGAGGAAAAATCATCTTTTCATATAACAGAGCAGACAGTTCAAGTCAAAAAAGACAAGAAACGTGACACTTCTTCCTGATTAACTGAGGTTGTAGAGGATAAGGAGATGTTTTTATGGGTTCATAGATAAGTACTAAGCCAGCTGCCCTTGTGGGACATTTTAAACCTAGTCAGTTTCCCTTTGGCGTTAGACTGGACTTACCCATTCCATGTTAGACAATTATATATCATCGTTAGTGAGAATAACTGGGATCATAATGCAAGATAATTTGAGAGGACCCCATGCATGGGATAAAACATTTAACAGCTGCCTTTTCCATTAGTAGTACAGGGGGCAAGTCCTGGAGTAAATTATCTATCACCCATCCAGAAATCCAAGCTGCAATCGAACATGGGCAGGGATGAGCTTTGTTTTAGGAGGCTGGGGTGTCTGTTCCACAGCAGCAGTATCCTCTGTGTGATATATCTGCCCCTCCAAACTGTTTTGTTGATATTGTAGAAAAAGTTTAAATCCTTATATACCAGACACAGGTCACCTCTTACCAGTCTGTAGATTACAAAGTATAGTGACAGGGTTTTGAGGTAGTCCATGCAGAACAGATTAGTTAAGCCTTACATTATTTCAGTAAGTTACAGAGCTGTATGTCTCTAGGGAGATATATGCCAATGGGGCATTATATTCACTGACTGGCCTAATGAGGTCTGACTAAGGGGAGACAATGACATCTCTATATCTAGTTACAATCTCTTTGTTTATAAGCTGCGCAGTACAGAAAGTCTTTCTTAAGACAGTGGACACGTTCTTTGACAGATAGGTCACAGTCACTTTCCTGAACAAATGATCCACTTTCAGGGGTGTATTTTCAATCTAGTAATTCTACAGGGTAGGTGACTTCCTAAAGGATACATTAATATGTTTTTGGCATTTAGTCTCACTCTGGCTCTCTGGCAGCAGTTATTTGTCCTGCAATATGGCTAAGTAATTTGGGGGTTCGATATCTGCTTCTAGCTAGGAGTCATCTGCATACATGAGTTAGAGTCCCTTGGTATTTGTTTTTACTTCAGAGAAGTAGATACCAAACATGAGATGTTCCAGCACAGAACCCTGGGGAATCCTTTTGTAATTGGTCTCTTTGTTGAGGTAGCTTCCCCTATTATGATTTCCTGTACCCTATCTGTGAGTCAGATGGTAATCCAGCAGGTGATTTAGGAGGAGTTAATTCCCAGTTTATTTAGCCATTCTACTATAACCATGCGGGGGGTGTGTCAAAAACCTTGACCAGGTCAAAGTATGCAGTGCACGCCATTTATCTTCATCCATTATTTTAGTAACCCTTTCAAAGAAATCCACCAGGTTGACTAAGTATAACCTGCCCTTGATGAATCCATACTGGGATAGTTCTAACATTTGGAGGTTCCCCATGTCCTTATCGATTACATCCAAGACAAGAATTTCTATGGCTTTGCATATGACTCTGGTCAGACTTATGAATTTATCACTGCTTGGGTCAGAAGACACTCCCTTATGCAGGGAAATGACTGTAGCTGTTCCCCATTTGCTTGGTACAAAACCTGTATGGAGGCTGAGGTTGAATATTGTTGTTTTGGGAGACCAGCTAAATCATGCTTCATGCATCCAGAGATATTGTCAGGACACATTGATGAATTTTAACACCAAATAAGCAACTGACATCCACTCTGTCCTTGCTCATCCTGGTAGGATGTACATCTGTATGTCTTACAATGCAGTCACCTATAACTAGAAAGTTTGGTTGGGTAGATGCCTGCCTTATAAGCTCAACATCCATGAGTTTTAGAGTCCATGTGCTATATGAGGAGGTAGGCCTAACTTGCTGAGTGTGCTTGTGTTACATTTTGGAGGTCTTTGAGGTTTAGCCAATTTTATCTCTAAAACTTTAGCTCATGATGGATTAAGTATATTGTGATGGCCTTGGTGAGGTGTGGTGCATGGTGTACTGCTGATGGTTTTGGTATCTGAGCTTACTGTGTCTGAGATTTTTGCCTCCAAAGACATTATATATGCACATCTTTCACACAATGTTAGGCTTTTTGAGTAGTAGATGATCATCAGATAAAATGAGACAATTCTTACACTAAACAGATTGATAACTTTTTTCCCATGATTCAGTCATTTAATCACTCTCTTGAAAAAAATTACCACTATTTAATGTACATTCCATAGTACTGTTGTCCACCATTCCCCAAACTACTGTATACTCACTCCTGCCCATCCTTCAGAAGTAATCAGTTCTACTCTATATTCTCTCCACAACCAGGATGATGTTGCTCTTACATTACATTGTCACCCATGTGTCACAACATTAGGTGAAAGAAGCAAAGGGAACCATTTACTGCCAGCATTACAAAAATAAATTACAATTTTTTTTTAAATGTATCCAACCACTCTGTAGACAAAGGATGAGCTAAAACAAAACCATTCTTTAATCTTTTACTGAGATTACTTCTTTACTAATACAGCAACCTCTCAGTCTCTGCAAAAGTCATACCCTGATTAATAAGCTTATATGTAAATCTGTGTAGCATAACTCATACCAAGTTAGGCATATATATATAAATTTGTATAGCACATTATAAAAACATTTGAGGCTAGCAATGTTTTCTTTTCTGTGCATCTCTTAGGAAAAAAAATGACAGTCTTAGGATGTACTGATTATATTGACAAATTCATTAGCCAAATATACCTGAGCACATTGTAAAATCCTTTCACCTTGCATGAATTGTAAACGATTTCTTACCATGCACAGTTGCACCTGGGTCATTGCTGAAAAGGAAGCAACACCAGTGTACGCACAAGTCAACAAGTCAATAAAAATAGACAAATAAATAAAAATAAATAGCAAGAAAATTTTTAGGCTATGGAATATTACTCCATTTCTCAAATATTTGTGTGGTAATAGCACATCTCTGCAAACACTCTTCAACGGATTATACGAGTTTATCCTATTAAAGTTTTGCATAAGCAAAATTGCATGTCATACTTAAAAAGCAGACCTCTCACTTTGTTTCTTACTTTTCAACCAGACGTTCCTACATTATTGCCCAGTTTTTCTGCTTCCCTTGTAATCCCTTCTGAAGGTACAGTAAAATGTTATAATCTTTGATCTCATAACAAAGATTTCTCAGATCAAAGCAGATTAAAACTCATGCATAAACTTAAAAACTAGACCTTCTTCCACTGACCCCACTCTCTGGATTCTCTTCCAACTACTCTCTGTGACATAGCTGTAGCTTGCTCATCTTATACCCATTTTCCAATCTGGCACCTTTCATCTGTGAGTTGAAGGAAAAAATAAATAAATTAATTAATAACTTGAAATGGTCTGCCTTTTCCAGAGCTGCAGTCTTTGAGAAGCATAGTGCCTGCTCCCTGATCTGCACTTCTCACATTTTATACCATACACGAACCACTAATAACAAATTACACTTGTGAAATCTAGAAAACAAAATAGAAGACAAAAGGCAAAATCTCCATGCTTTATTATAAGCAAATTCAGTGCTTTCATCTAGGTATACATGACTTCATCACAATGAATGCAAAATGTAAAATACCCCTTCTTATACAGCTCAAATGATCACACGATAAAAAACCCATTAATCAATTTATATATATTTATATATATATATATATATATATATATATATATATATATATATATATATATATATATATATATATATATATACATATATATATATATGGATCTACCTGACAACATCGACACTTCATAACACCGACAATGACTTCACCGACACCACATAATCGACAGTTCACAAACACGACACCTCATACACTCGACACATCATAACAACAAACAAAACAAATCCCCTGTCCAAAACCCACACACACAACACAAGCACACCAAAATCCTTACAAACCAACACTAACCCTTACATACACAACTATCTACAACCCTAACCGAAACCCTAACCCTAAGGTCCGTCACTATCGCACACTCACTTAACCCGCGCCCTAACCCAAAAAATATCACTACTGCACCCTTACCTAACCTGCGCCATAACCCTAATGCACTTATACCACCCCTATCCCTACAGACCGTCAACATCACACACTTACCTTACTCGCACCCTTACCTAACCCGCGCCCTAACCCTAACTCACTTATCCCACCCCTATCCCTACAGACCGTCAACATCACACACTTACCTTACTCGCACCCTAACGGCCGTCACTACCGCATACTTACACATCCTTTCCCCATCTCAGTGTTCTCAGCGTCGGTGTTTTCCTCCGTCGGTCTTCTGACTTGTCGATCTTCTGGCGCCGGTGAAGTCATTGTCGGTGTTCTGACGTGTCGATGTTGTCAGGTAGATCCATATATATATATATATATATATATATATATATATATATATATATATATATATATATATATATATATAACAACACAACAACAGGGAAATGTATCCTTAAAAACACAATAATAAAACCTACATGCCAGAACTTTTATCTCTATATACCTCAGACTGTAAATGTATTAGCACTTATTAGAGCCTTTTAATTGCAATCTCATAAACCATCCCCATAACATAAAACCTACATAGCATAGGGAGCTTTCAATTTTAAAATACTACTAATGGAAACTTGTTTTTTGAGCCCAGGGGCTTTTGTAGCATTGCATCTAATCTGCCACATAAATTCTTTATATTCCAAAAAATCATCAGATGGTGAGCCCCTGGAGCCAAGATCAACTTTTTTATAATATTTTTCTGAAAATCATTAAATGCTGGTATATTCTTGAAGTAAGGGCCCTTTTTGGTCTTTCCTATACAAAAACTATCACTGCGCTGATATTTGGCGGTGTAAACTGTAACACTAATACTTGTATATGAGTTTAACAGTTCCAAAGCTTGCTAACTGAAAACTGGGCCCTTCAAGAAAGTGCCTACGCTAAGCAAAATGCTCACATTTTCCCATACCACTCTTGCCACTGGGATGGTGTGTTTTTTCCATTAGCATCTTAAAACTTGCATCCTTTTTGTATACAATCTTGGGTGTCTCCCCAACAATGTCAATGTAGTCTTGATGTATCTCAAATAAATTCCAATTTCTCTGGATGATGTCTTGAATAATATAGAACTTTATGTCAAATGATAAAATCATAGCTCTTTGGAAGGACTCATACCTTTTGATAGGGTGTTGGTCACTAATGGCACTAAAAGTGATAGCAGTCATTGCTGTCCCTGGCAGGGGTATAAAACAACCTGAAACTCTTTTACTTGTCATTTCTACAAATATGTCCTGTAAAACATCCTCAGGGTAACCTCTGGTAATTAACATCTCTTTGAGTTTGTCACATTCATCTTTAAACATGCTTTCATTGGAAACCATCCTAGCCAGTCTCACACATTGCCCCTTCAGCAAGGACTTTTTTTGGTGAAAAAGATGCCACCTATTAAATGTAATAATGATGTGGAATATGTTGGTTTACTATATATAGAGAGGATTCAAACTGATGAATGTTCCTATCCATCAAGATAATTAATAGTTTGAACTTCCATAGTCAACCTTAAGAAAATGGGTGGTTGAATGCAAGAACTGGGAAAATTGATCCAACTTGGTCAAACTGTCCTTCCAAAAGATGATAATGTCATCCAGATAATGGTTGTACAGAGCCCAAAAGCTTCTGTATTCCAATGTAAAAACAAAGGTATTGTTCCATTGGGCTAGCACTTTATTTGCAAAAATGGGTCTGCACGATCTCCCCATAGACACCCGTTTTGGTCTGCTTGAACAACTGATTTTCAAAAATAAGGAAGCTGTTTTCTAGGACTACTTTCTTAAGTGTCCTAAATGTAAGTATTTTGATATGATCCAACTTTGTATTTTGGCAAAGAAAATCGTAAAACCATTCTTGGCCCTCCTCTTGGGGGATCACTGAGAATAGATTACAGATATCAAAAGTGACCAAAACAAGACCATCAGTATAAAATTCATTTGTCACCTTAAATAGGAAGTCCCATGAATCCTTGTACAAATGCGGACATCTCTCTAATGCTTTCAGCTGATGGCCTATGTATTTGGCAATGGCAAAGGTCTTGGAAGCCTTAGTGCCAACTGTGGTCCTTAAAGGGGGATCCTCTAAACTTTTATGTATTTTGGGGATTCCAAAGATGGTCGGGGTCCTAGGGTGGGGCACCTTAAAAAAATACACTCAACTGTAGTGATTTGGTCATTCATAAGTAGATCATTTAACAATAAATCAATATTCCGATATGCTATGTTCATTTCATTCTTGGACATTTCTTCATATGTATCGTAGAGAGTATGATGAACATCTTGATGATATAATCATTAATATTCATGACCACCAGGACCCCTACCCTTGTCAGGTCTCATGACCCTTACCTGTTTGTCAGAGGTGATGTTCTTTAAAGGTTGTTCCTCTCTAACACTTACATTTAAACCCCTACACAGTTCATGGGGAATCCTTCCTAATTTTCTTATATTGTGTTCACACATTTTTTTCATATAAATTAATCATTGGGTGTAAAGGTGGATTAATTGTGCTGGGTCTTCTAATGTCTACAGTGGTGTTAAAAAAAACTACTAATACTGTTGTCCCTAAAAAGGAAAGCCAAACTGAGCTCTATCAAAAACAATTTCAACTGTGTGATGGTTTCATCAATTTTTGCATTCCTGGCTGGTATACAGGTGAGCATGAAATGCTAAAGTCCTTCAGCCATGACCACAAAGGGGCTGTCAGCATTCATATATGACCAATCAGCATCTCCCAGCATTGTATATAGGTGTAAGATTTATTTATTTTAATCCTAGAGCTACTCAGTTATAGAAGTATGACATTTTACCAAATTTTGTGAGTGATAATTTTTTTTTCTAGTTTTAATACAGGCAGACTGACAGAGTCATCACTGCTTCTGCATATACTACTCACTTGGAAAGAAAAATCTTATGTCATCTTTATTTATTTATTTTCACTTTGGTAACCAAGTTAGGTTGGCTAAGCAGAGCATAAAACTTGCTTGTTTGCTTCTTTTATGTCACACTCCCATACAGTGCTATGAAGTGAGCTTGAAGAAGTGTTTGGTGAATGGAGAAATGTATGTGTAGTGAAACAAGGATGCATTTTAACATTTTGACTTTAACGAAATATTTTGAACAGCACTTGACACCTCGTGGTTTAAAGGTGTTTAAAAAGTCCTTTGCCTTTTGATCTGAAAGATATTGATAAAAAGAGGTTAACACCCACACTACACCTCAAGCAACACAGAGCCCTTCTAAACCTGCACCACCAACACCCACATATAGCAACACTAAATCCACATATGCAGAGGCCCTTAACTGTAACCTGCCCAAGCAACAAAGACCTCTGAAGCTGAAACGCAAACAAACACCAATCACAACCAATGTGTCACATAGTTTACAACACCAGTGTGCCACCCAGCAACAGCCCCTAAGGCAAGACAATGTACCTAACACTTTAGTCATAGGTGACTCTATAGTCCGGCACACTGATGTCCCTCTCACCAGGTTGAATAAGGAGAAAGTTACAGTCAGCTGCCTGTCGGGTGCCAGGATCCGCCACATAACGCATGCACTCAAGTCACTCCACAACAAGTACAAATATGACTCTGTCATTGTCCATGTTGGAGTGAATGACTTGAGACATACCTCCCTGGACTACATGAAAAGAGACATGGAAGAGCTCTCGGATCATGTGGCCCAGGCAGGTATGACCCTAGCCCTGAGTAGCATCCTGCCTTCGCCCAGAATGATACCACAATATAAGGATAAAATGATTGACTTCAACAACTGGCTAAGCTTATGGTGTCATTCAAAGGGGATCCAGTATCTGTCTGCCTGGGATGACATGATTGACAGACCACGATGCTTTGCCAGAGATGGTCTGCACCTGTCGCCCCTGGGATTCAGGTTACTGGCTAAGGTTCTTGCCACCCCTATAGTGCCTTTTTTAGGCAAACTTCAAAGGACAAAACCACCACCATAACAGGTACAAGCATGCAAAATCTGAAGGTAATGCTACTCAATGCTAGAAGTCTAAACCTCAAAATGCACTCTCTCGAGGCACTCCTAAAAATGGAGAACATCGATATCTGTGCAGTAACTGAGACCTGGTTCAAGGCTCCAGAGAGCACCCCTGCAATACCAGGCTACAACTCTTACCACACTTTTCGGCCACCAAACCAGGACCGAAACACTAAAGGTGGAGGAGTGTCAATATTCACCAAGGATATTCACACCATCAGGCTAGTTGGCCAACACAATGTGTCTGAAATTCTCCAAGTGCAATTAACACTAGGTAAGACTGCAATCCAAATTGTAGGTTGTTACAGATCCCCCACCATACCCCAAGATTCTCACTACACCTTTCTAAACATACTGGAAAATATTAAGATAGAACCAAACACCCTAATACTGGGTGATTTTAACTACCCTGCCATTAACTGGGAAAACTACTCCTGTCCCAACACCTTTGCGCAACGGTTCTTGGAATTCATAAATTCCAACGCCCTGGATCAACTAATCCATAGTCCCACCAGGGCTCCAATATCCTAGACCTGGTCATTACCAACATGGGAAATCAATGCTCCATACCTATGGTCACCCCTCGTTAGTCAGGTCTGACCATAAGCTAATCACCCTTAACATCCACATCCCACCCCACCCCCAGTAAAGAAACCACCATAAAAACTTCTCTAAAGCCAACTTCATGCTACTCAAGTCAGAAGTGACAAACTTCATGACACCCATGCAGACGGGAACTGAAAGTTCAACTGCTGAATCCTACACTACGGCACTGTACGAGCACATCCACTCATGCATGAATCGTGCCATCCCAAATAGAACCAAAATGCTCTCATCCAAAAAAGGAAGCCAATCTGGTGGTCCCCTGCCATAAACAAACTTTACAACAAAAGGAAGAAACTTTTGCAGAAAAGAGGAAAATCCCAGGATGCAAAAACTCCTTACTAGCCTCAGTAAGAAACTGAGATGCCTCATAAAATCCTCCAAAGCTAGTTACGAAAATAAAATTGCCAAAGATTCCAAAGACAACCACAAAGCATTCTATAATTATGTCAATAATCTAAATGGCAATGCTCAGATCTGCTCTGAGCTAAAACAGAATGGCATTAAATATACTGATCTGAAGGATATTGCCAATATCCTGGCAGATCGATTCAGTGCCAACTTCACCACTCTCACCCCTAAATGGCCCATCTCAATACCAGAAGATTGCCAAATTCCAGTAATAACGGCCACACAGGTACAAAACGCACTCTCTAAAGCCAAGAATACAGCATCCATGGGACCAGATGACATCCTGGGCTGTGTACTACATGAACTACAATATGAACTGGCACCTCACCTAAGTGTCATGTTTAATCATAGCCTCACCTCAGGTTTCGTGCCCACTGAGTGGCACAGAGCTATAGTTATCCCAATCCACAAGGGGGGATCCACCTTGGATCCCGGAAACTACCGTCCCATCAGTCTGACAAGCCTTATCTGCAAGGCCATGGAGCATATTATCATGGAACTTATAAACAAAGACATTGGCAACCTTCAAACACTGGACCCCACCCAGTTTGGGTTTGTGAAGGGCCGATCTTGTCTCCTGAACCTGATTGACTTCTTTGAATCAGTCTCCAGAACCATGGACAAGGGTAAGGTGGTCCACACAGCCTATCTAGACCTTGCCAAGGCCTTTGACACCATCCCCACTCTGGAATCATAGATAAACTTACTAAGTTGGGCATTAATCCCTATGTCACCCAATGGGTTGCTAAATGGCTTACTGATAGAACCCACACTGTAAAAGTAGCCGACTCCAAATCCAGCTCCAGACAAGTGACAAGTGGAGTACCTCAGGGTTCAGTCCTGGGGCCGCTCTTGTTTGGCATCTACTTCTCTGAAGTACAGGTCAACACTAAGGGACTCTGGCTAACAAAGTTTGCAGATGACTGCAAACTGGGAGCCATTATTGAATCCCAAATGATGTGGATACTCTACAAAAGGGCCTTACAGAAACAGATGCTTGGTGCCAGAGCCATGGGCTCAAGCTCAATGCCAAGAAATGTATTGTTATCCCTTTGGGAAAAACATGTATCCATGAATTACCATATAGGTGGCAGTACACTAAACACAGAAAGTGTGATAAGAGACTTAGGGACACAGGTGGACAGTGGTCTCACCTTCGATAACCACATCGCCACAACAGTCAGGAAATCCTTCTATGTGGCACACCTCATCACGAAGGGCTTTTCATCCAGAAAAAAGGAGGTCATTGTCCCACTGTACTCATCCCTCATTAGACCCATTATAGAATACAATGCCCCATTTGGTATGTACCTCTCAAGACATCTGCAACAACTGGAAAGGCCTCAGAAATACCTCACTAAAAGAATCACAGGCCTAAAGCAGATGCCCTATGCTGACCACCTTAAAAAACTCCAGCTATACTCTGTCGCATATCGTCTACTCAGAGGCGATCTCTGCTTAACATACAAGGCCATGTCAAACCCAGTGCTGTTGGACATGCTACACTTAAAGAAATCCCAATCCCTCAGAGCTACACACTCCAGGGATCTAAACCTTGTCATCACAATAAACAAAACGTGTTGGAGGGATAGGTTCCTGACCCAGAGACTCCCCAGACTCTGGAATAGATTGCCCATACATGTCAAGCAGAGTGCCTCTTTGGACCTCTTCAAGAGGAACCTTGACGATTGGATGGGAGAAAGGAAATTCACCCCAGGGATCACGTGAGTCGCCCTGCTAGACAGGGGTCTAGGAAAGTAAATAATGTGGGAAGAAATATTCAGGGAATTGTTATGGCTAGGCTTGTATAGGCCCTAGGGCTGATAGCCTAGTACTAACCTATGAACCTATGAACCTATGAGGTAGTTTGTGCACTGGATGATAACAGCCCATAACTTTGTTCTGGAGTGTATTAATACAATGGTGATGTGTGATATCATTAAACAAAATAAAATCAATGAAAAAATTCAGTCTCTGCATTCTCAACTAAAAACTAGCTTTAAATCTCCAGTCTTGTCAGAGCTGTTTCAAAACATTCATTTTAAAATTAAGAAGTTAGAGAATCAACCTATGGAGCATAAAAAGAAAAAAAATAGACCATGATAGTAAGGACCATGCTAATAACAGACTGTTTCTGTGGCATAAGAAATGTACGTCCATTTTGGATGTTAAAAGCAGTATACAATTAATAATTCTCGTATGACATCCCCTGTTACATCATCAATATCTCTATCTTCTTGGGGGTTGTCATAAGAATAATATAGCCACTAATACACCTGCAAGGCAAAATGCAAGTAATTGTGGTGGTTATAACATGAATGTAAGCTTGCGTACTTTTTGGAACAGTGACAAAGAGAAATCTGGTGGGCAGCAACTACAGAATTTTCACCCGCTCCAGCACAAAGGAAGATGTGAACAACAGGGGGAAGAGGTCACTAACAACAGAAGTAGAACAGAAGATAATAAGATGACTTTTTGTAGTAAGATTGAAAAAATGTGATTTCTACTCCTGTGAATTACAAATGTATACAAACTGAAAAGAAGGACTTAAATAAAATTGTAAATGTTTAAGGTACTGATATGGATGAAAATGTTTTGTAAAACTTTTGTCTTTTCTAAATCATGGCATGTAGTTTTTTCCACTGGTTATTTTCCCAAAACTATATGACTAAAGGAGAATGTTTTAGCCTTTGTAGAAAGTTACATTTTTGCTTATATTATGCTAATGCAGACTCAAATTACAGCATTACAAATAGTCAAAACATTATGGCTGATGTTTCTGAGAATTCTTTTTATTCTTGTTCTGAGGATAGTTTTTACTCATGTGGACAAAATTTTAAAAATAATACATATCAACTTTTAGACACAAATATGCTTTACAGTTTTAAAAAAGTGTATTCCTGTATGGTCTAATGAATTTCTGAAAGCCTTTTGTTTGGCTGTTAATAATGAATGTGACTTACTGCCTTCTGAATTTGTGAGACACAGGAAGAATGTAGTTTATAACAGAGATAAAAAATTCAGTGGTGAGCTCTTAATCAATTGGAAAACAATAAAAATGTTCTTACAAAGCAAGCAGATAAAGGCAAAAAATATTAGTAATGAAAGCTTTTCAATATCTAAATATGTGCCTAAATCATTTGGATGTTTCACAGACATATGAAACTGGTATGCAGGAAGAATACAGGAATACAAATATTAGTTTTTTAAATCTTTTAAATAAGTGATGTAGATTAGGTTATTGTTTTCCATTTTTATATAGATAACAAATTGTTTGATGCTGATGCATGTATGGCAGTTTTTTATCACCTGCCAAAAATTCATAAGGACATTTTTAATCCTCTGTGGAGACCCATTGTAATTTCTAGGGGTGCTTTGTTTGAAAATGTAGGTACAGTACTGAGCTTGTATTTTAATCTAGCAGTATAGAAGTTACCTTTTTATGTTACAGATTCTATTAAATTTATTCCAACATCTTATGAAAGTCAGATGAGAGAATTATATGTATTGGTTAACTGTGGATGTGGTATATTTTGTACTCTAGCAGTTAACATAAGTTTGATCTGGGGGGCTATTGTTAAGTTTTGGGAGGGTTACCCCACTAAACATTATATTCTGGAGCTAGTGGAATTTTGTTTACAGAGTAATTATTTTCTCTTTAATGAAGGAATTTTTAAACAGAGGAAGGACACTGCCATGGGTCTTCCATTTGTTCCAGCATATGCATGTTTATTTATGGGGTTATTTGAGATGGAGGTTTTGTATTTGAAGGAGTTTTTTACGACTAACGTGGTTTCTTATTTTTGTAATATAGCTGATTTGATTTTTGTTGTAAAGGTGACATGGAAAATGTACAAAGTTTTAAAAATGCACTTAATAATAATCATTTTGGTACTTGTTTCATTTAATGATGGTAATAAAGTTCAAATTGATTATCTGGATGTGACTTTGGTAGGCCTTCCAGACAAGTATATATTTTCCAAGTTATATTGGAAGTCCATAGATACACTATGGATTTTTTGCATGGTTCTATCCCTCACCCTTCTCATGCAATTTTTGCTTTGCCTAAGGGTGAATTTTTGAGGTTAAGAATGTTATGCCCAAGAAGGGACGAATCATATATGAGTCTTTTAAACTAATAAAAATGATTTTTAACAGGGGTTATAATGGCAATGCCATAATTTCATCATCTTGGCATATTGCAACAGAAGGATTTATTGGTTTGCAGTAAAATGATATAGATGATTGAATTATAGGTTTATTTGATAAGGGCAGAAATAGGAGGCAGCTTGATCAAGTTATGGAATATAATACGTTTACCACTGATGTTTTTATTATTAAGAAGTAGTGGGGGGTTTTAATGAACGATGTTGTGTTGGGTAAGATTTTATATAAAAATCATTTTTTTCATTCAATAGAGGAAAATATACCTCAGATTTTTTTTTTTTAAAGTTATTTTACTATGCCTATTTTAAACTTAGTAAATATGCAGAATCCCTGGGGCTCTGCCCCTTGTGGCAAGTATGTGATTTGTCCTTTTGTAAGTAATAGGTCTGTTAAAATATATAATGTAAGCATGAATACAGTGACAGTGAGTAGTTATAGCTGTAAGAGTTGTGGGCGATTTATGGTATTAAATGCCCATGCAGGTTATTTTATATAGGAGAAACAAAAAGAGCTTTTGTCACCAGAACTAAGGAGCATCTTGGAAATATAAGGGGAAATAATAAGGATCATTCTTTGGCAGTTCATTTTAATGTTATGCACAATGCAGAGTGTGATTTCAAAGTCACAATTTTAGAACAAATTAAAAGTTCATTCAGGAATGTGGACTACATAAAAAAATTACAGAATTTGAGCCCTAATGGGTTAAATTCTAGATGCAATTGCAAAACATTTCTGGATAGTTTTAACTAATTGATTTCAATTATGATGTCATTTTTTTCGGTGTGTATTTAATTGGATCGGGCGTACTATGCATTATCCTCCCATGGAAGGCTTTTTGTGAAGGTGCCAAAAGGGAAATAAACGTATGTTGTTAGTTCATAACCCACGAGGAGTATAACTAGGAAGTACGATAACATAAGATTAAATATGGACGTTTCTGATCCTATAATCGTTTTAGTCCTTTTAGAATAAACTGCTGGGAGGACAATGGTGCCAATCAGTTCAGCATCTGTGTGTAGGTAGTGCCCTGCAGCGGAGGAGCTTTGTGACAGTCTAGAACCTGCTGATCATAATCTGACACACTTCAAATGTGAGTTAACCATGTTGCAGCTGGCCCTGCAACTATTCCACAGAAAAAGTAGTGTTACTATAGTGTAGGTGATGTATGTTGCAAAGCAGAGAATCAATAACCAATTACACAGGCTTCAACAATTCTTCTAAATCACATAATGGAGGACTAGGTAACTTTTTAGTTATTTGAGTGTTACCCAGTTCCTATTCATGTGCTTCTACCATCATTGTTATCTTAATTCATTGCTGATATACTGCTAAAAGTATGTGATTTATCATAATACCACTGCCTTAATCCCACACATCATTTCAGTAACATCACCTTTTTCTACTATAGATTACCTCAAAATAACAAAATTCAAAAAGTAGAAACATGCATTCAGAACTAAGCTTAGAAACCAGTGCTATGCAGTTCATTTAAGATAGTGTATGGAATAAAATGAATATCATAAAAAGAACTATATGAGATAATTTTGAGTCTCAGTACACTGTTTTTGCAGCAGTTGCATTCCATGTTTCATTTGTCACCATCGAGAATCACTGTGGTAACATAAGCATGCTGCTAAAGGGCAGCCTAACTGTTTGCAGTGACAAGTATTAGACACTGGTGATGTGGAAAGTATTACCTAACCCCAGGACTGAAAAAAGTGTTTATACTGAAACAGCACACTGAACATTTATTTGTTCTTTCATCTTATTTCACAGATACAGTCAGATAGTACAGCACTGAATTGTAAAGCTATGAACTACTAATATGCTTTATTGCATAGTCATATGTTTGAATCCCACAGCCTCTAAATCTAATGCATGAGCCTGAACAAACCATTTAACCAGGCAAAACTCTCAATAGTAACATTTAGCTTGAGATGTTTGAGCTGATTTGGACTTGCTTGGTTAACACATGGTAAATAAATCTAGGACATGGAAGCAATTTTCAAAAGAATACGCCTGTTCTGTAAATTGCGAAAAAAAAAATATTTATTTAACATTTGTTGACTGGAAAAGTCTTACTTGGACAGAGCCTATTTTCAGCAGATACCAGGGGAGACATGCTCCAGATGCATGTCTTTGGAATGTGGGAGGAAACCGGAGCACCCAGAGGAAACCCACGCAATTGTAAGGAGGGCACACAGAATGGACCCCAGCAGAGAATCGAACCGGAGAACCTCTTCCCCGGGCCTCCGCTGAAAATTGGCTTCATTCCAAGTCGGACTTTCCTGGTAAACAAATGTTAAATAAATAAATTAGAACAAAAGCAGTAACAGAAAATGTCATTCAAACCATAACAGAAGGAACTAGTGTTTATAATGATATCTTCTACAAATATGCAACTTATGCATACCATCTGTGTAAAAACCTGCGTGCGACAAATAATTTGAGTTCCATGGCGATAGGGAGAAAGGAGAAAGGAAAATATAGTCCATTGTATTATTTGGTAGTAGGACTTATCCGAATAGAATAGCATGTGATATACAATGTGTGTCACTGCATCACATGTAATTACTGTGTTCTAAATCAAGAGCAAGAACAGGTCCTTTAAAATGCTAGCTGTGCAACAGATTTTAAAGAGCTGTAATGAAAGTGGACTGTTTTGAGGGCAGATAACTGATTTAATTACTGAGTGAATTTGTTCAGTTATGATCAGGGATGTTCTTTCCTTATTTGCTTGTTTGTTAACCAGCTCAGTGGACTGGTCCAATGACCTTTTTCAGCTATAACCCAGACAAAGATAACAGAAAAGTTGTAATACAGCAGCTGTTTTACATGAAGCTACAACAGATAACTTAAAAGTGATATATACAATATATAGCCAAATAAAACCAAAGGCATTCTTATTTTTTTTTTATTAAGTCTATGTTTGGGAACATGGTCACAGAAGTGGAATGTAGTATTATTCTTCGATTCATATATAAATTAGGGCAAAAAAGGAAGATAATTTATTTAGATCCTTAAGCAAGACAGAAGTATTCTGAATATTTAAATAACAAAACATGGCATACAGACAGCAAGATATAGCAGATTGACCTTTTTAGACAAAGAGGCACAGCACAGAGACAGAAAACAAATTAATTATCATGTTTATTAGCAGAAGGGTTCAGGTAGATATGAGGTAAATATCTATCTGAAGGCATAATATAAACAATATTTCAGAAGTGAATATTGCAGCCCCTTCTGTTCAGAATGCTGATTGTAGATTTTACAAATGTACTATAGACAACAGAAAATGTGAAGATATAAGATGCAGTTGACAAACATCGGTGAGAGGAAAAGTTAAAGACTTGCTTACAAAAGTAGAACAAATTGCTAAGGATATGACAGTTATAAACCAGTGGAAAACCATGTGAACAAAGAATGAAGATCCCGCAAGCAGTAAAATAAGTGTACCTATAATGCATTATTATTAGGCAAATATGGTCATTAAGGCAGTTTGTTTGTGTCTTTCGGCTTTACCTGGTTAGGGGTCGCCACAGCGGAACTCCGGTGCGCTAATGATTGGCAATATATTTTTTAAGTGCCGAGTTTGCCAGCCCTGACGCACAACCTTCAACGAAGGTACGCCCATTCACGCATGTCTCCACACAGAAGACGCTGTAGCTGAGAATCGAACGGCACAACATCTTGCTGTGAGGTGACAATGTGAATGTGGTAAATAAGTAACCATAGCTGGCTTTAGGCACCCCTGTTCCATGGGGGCCCCCAACCACAGTATGTTATCTTATCCTGATATTTTGTTACATGTCTGTAAAACCAACAAAAGTTAGTATAGCATTCTTGTATACTTAATAAACCACATGGATAACTCTTATTTATACCTCCTTCAAAATTCAAAGATATTTCTGGTTGTAGTAACAGTGTTTTGTCAAGTAAGAGTCATCATAATTCTATTAAATATTTTACCGCTGACATAATGCCAGTGGCTTAGTTAAATCCTGCTGTTGGACATTTTCTCCACTTGCTATACCCGTGGCTGCAGGGGGCCCCCATTAATCATCCTTGACTGTGTAGTGGACCCACAAAAGCTGCTGCAGGATGGGGAAAAATGAGGAAGAAAAAAATTTATTAATTTACTAATTATGCTCTTTAACTGTGGTGGTGGTGCTGCGGTAACATTGTCGCCTCACAGTAAGATGTTGTCCTGTTCGATTCTCAACTAAAGCGTCTTCTGTGTGGAGACATGCGTGAATGGGCGTACCTTTGTTAAAGATTGTGCGTCAGGGCTGGCAACTTGGCATGTAAAAATCTACTGCCAATTATTAGCGGACCGGAGTTCCGCTGTGGTGACTCCTAACCGGGAAAAAATGAAAGACACAACACAACAACTAATTATGCTGTTTAACCTGAACAGGGCTGTGATATGACCCTGTTAGGATGAAGTTGATAATGAACATGAACAAGGAATGCATTAGAGAGATCAGCAGCCCAGAGTGACTTATCTTGGTGCAATTTTTGGATTTTAAGAAGAGCTGATACTGCTGATAATCAGGGGTGGTTTTCTGTTTCAGGGAGTTTTATAAATAAAGCATAACACCAGATAGTATAACTCTCAATTCCTTTGCTTAAGGATTCAGTGCAATCCCAAAAATAATAGAATAAAGGCTCAGAATCAGGACTACATTTTAAATATTACTCTAATGCACTTAAAAAGTTAGTAGAACAACACCTTTTGCAACAACACGTATTTTTGGACCATAGGTATAAAACTCAGATGTCTGGATTGATTGACTGTTTGTAATCCTGAATGATTTACCAGCAAATCAAACTTTTTGCGAAAGAGAAAGCAAATGTATGAACAAAATCAGGGAAGGTCTATGAAATCAGGGACAGTGACAGGTATGCATTATTGCTCAATGAGGTAAATAAGTGACTAACCCCTGCTGCTATTTGACGACTGCTAAACAGCAGTCACTGATCTGGTGTGGCAGTACCAGTGTTGCACAATATATTGCTATTTGATGAAATAACTACAAAACTAGGACTGTTATGGCTTATGCTTGTGTGTGTGTGTGTGTGTGTGTGTGTGTGTGTGTGTGTAAAGATATCGTTGATTTTTGTATGTGCATGCACCCAATAATGCCAGGACACAGACATTATTCTTCTGGGTATTAGTAAAAACTTTACTTAATAAGTAATTATATTTTACAAGTAAGACATAACATACATCACAGAATATTCTGACAGTTAGATCTTCTTAGAGTCTGGTGGCCCCCACTCAACAGACTGTATAAGTGGATACTGGGGGCTCCCTTAATCATCCTTGACTCTGTGAGGGCCCCCACAAAAGCTATTGCTGACTGAAGAAAAATGAGGACAAAAAATGTATCTATTTTCTGGCTGAGCTGTTTAACCTGAACAATGCTGAGTTATGAGCCTTTTAGGATAAAGCTAATAACAGCCTCTGGTTTCAACCACATCCATTCTAAAACCAGGCCTGCTCAAATGTGTGTGTACAGAAAGCTTTTGGGGACCTGGGGATTGTGTGGTTATTACAACTTGAATTTTCATCACAGTCAAACCTTAGAGGTGTGCACATGACGTCATTATAGCTTGTGATTGAGCTGAGGACAGTGTGGTCATTGTTTATTTACTTTTCTCACAGACCTCAGAGGTGTAAAAAGAATGTTAGTATAGCTTGTGTAGGGGTGGTGTACTGTCTCAGAACAATAAATTAGAATATATTACTGAAATCATTCTCACAATCACACATCAGGCACATGTACATGGGGCTGACTTTGAGGGTTAGGGGTGAGGAAGCATGCTATGTATACATATATCAGCAGTCACTTGAAATATATGACTAAGGCAATTTGAACTTCTGCTTTCATCCTAGTCTAACACCAGAAGGATGTATGGGCAGTGACTGTCTTTTGTGGGAGGTTAGGGAAGGAGGCAGTATTCCAGGTAAGACCTATGTATTTCCACAGCTGGCTTGTTAGTTTATTGTGAGCTACTATTTTGTCAGCTTTGAACATTAAGCCTTGGGCACAACTTATGTCTTTCTTGAAAGAAATGAATAAGACTGAAATTATTTTCTTGTTCATGATTTTTGTTTAGGCCACCACTGGAGTAAAATGCTGAGAAAATGCTCTAAAATGCATCCCAGGGCACATATATAACCCCTATGGCTTTGGCGGCATCTGCTTAATTGAGTTATTTACTAAATGGTTATTACTGTGCTATCTTGGTCAGGAAAGGAGTGCTGAAAAAATGCAAAGAAAACTAAAGCTGAACAGCAACAGTGAATTTCTTTCCTTAATAATAATTTGAGTTCAAGCCATTATTGAATGAAAAGGTTGTGTAAAAATAAAACCCTTCAAAATGCACTTCAGAGCATATCGAAAGTTATGCTGAGAGTAAGGAAAAATGTGAGAAAAGGAAGACAAAAGTAATGTGCATGGTATGGGTAGCCCAAAAGGGAGTGGTGGATTAGAGGAGAGGACTGGAGATTGTGTGTGGGGGGCAGGGGGGTTGTTGAAACATTAGGCCTAGTCATCACTTCATTTAAGTCCAGTCCTGCACATATAGTTGTTGTAATGTATCATTGTTGCAACTAAATGCCAGTGACTAAGTGTCCCTTTGTTAGACAGGTCAACAAAGTGTGGTATGTAGGCCTGTTGTAATGTAACAGCTTGTAGCTAAGGTCTGTCTGTGCGTAGTACTCCTAAAAGTTTGCAGCACAAACTAAAAGGTTTCTTAGGAGGTATGGCATTGACAGGATGATACTTATACTGGAAGTGCCTAGGGGCCCCCAACTTGACATTTGCTGGGGGCCCCCAAAATGCTAACACAGGCCCTGTAAGTAACTGAAGGAAGGCAGCACTGCCTTGGTCTAAGCCAAAGGATAAAAAGCTGCTATACAAAATACACAAGCTCCATATGTCAGAAGAAAACAAAACAGCAGAGGTAGTAACTGTATTTGTCGAAAGACAAAAGAGAATGTAAATGTGTAACAAATGTAAAGAAAAAATAATAATTACACAGCATAGCTCTACCTGAAATTGAAAACCAATAAATCACAAAGATACAGATTAGATGACAAGAGACAACAAATGAAAAATGTTTTTTTTTTCTTCATACCTTCATCTTCTGCAATACTTAAATTTTTCTATCTGTCTTAGTTTTTAATAATTGTTTTTTATATGTTACAGTGCAAAATGACTTAGTGGAAGTTAGCATAGCTAAGGTTGCCACTACACACAATGCAGTCTGTGTCTCCATAATTACACCACGTAGATATAATATTTTTGTGGTCACATTCCTCATTTGATTACAAGGAGATAACTGCAGTTTCCTGATTTATTTGGTTATTTTTGGCAAGAGAGTCAGTTTATCATCTTCAATGATATCCTTTGATTTTAGTTTGTTGGTAACTCCTAAATTAGCCTTTTCAAACCTGTTTTTGTTCAAATAAAAAGTGCTATTTCAGGTATCTCATTCTGCCTGACAGAAAATGATCACCCCGACAAGTAGTTCATACTTTCACAACTACTTTAAAAATCAAGTACAAAGGTATTTTTCTTAACACTCCTTTTGCAATAGTTATGGTCTCTTTATATAAGGTGTGCTGATCCCAAAAATATGTGGCTTTTACTTTCAGTTTATTCACTTGAACTAAATCTGTTAAGTTTAATAAATTTGTGTTTTTTAGTTTCTGTAAACTGTGTAGCTGCCAGGAATTTCCTAATTTCAAGTCATGTGGTCCTGAATTTTGTTGATGCAATTAGATGGAGCAAACAGCTTGTTGATGACAGCCACTCTTTCTGTAATCAACAGAAAATTGTAATACAAAGTGGCCTGGACTGCAACACAATCAGTTACTCAGTCAGCCAATCAGACAACAAACAAATAAATAAATAAGTGCAGTTATCTCATTAATACCACTGTGGTGAGGAATGTCATACCTGTAGCAGCATTCCAGAGCATTTGCTTAAAAACGATCTTTAAAAAGCACAAGGAAACAAATGCAAATATTTTGTGAAAAATAAAAAGCGATTAAAACTACACCAGTAGCAATGTTATGAGTAAAAGTATTTTATAGTGATAATAGTTAGTGTATTCAAAGTCCTTTCATAAATACTAAATTATAATGCACATACACCCTAAATTAGATTTTTGTTAAACTTTCACAAATTGTCATACCTTGGAAACTGTACAATCTACACATATGTTGTTAGAACATTTTTGTTAACCAGACATAAGGTCTCACATGACAGCAACATTGCATGCTTAATATATTTACTTAAATATAAAAACATATGTTTAATTGTAAAATTAGCAATATAAATAACACTGAATATTTCTAAAGATGTGCAACTTACAGTGCAGATATCAAACATAGTTTTCTTCAAGAACATCTAAGGTTTCATGTGATGTCTTGCTACAGTGTATTCGTTACTTTGTTTTTGAAATATTTAGTGCATATGGAAATATTGTTTATTTTCATAATTACTAACAAAATAGCAACAATATGTAAGGTATAATGCAATATAAATGGACACTGGCAATGGATATTCTTGTCACCAACCATGGAATTTCACATGATACCCCCTCCATAACATGTAGGACTCTCTGCTATGAAAATATGAACATAAATATGAAAATATGAATAGGTAAATCAATTTCTACAATGCAGAGCATCCTATATTACAAAGTTAGTATCATTTTGTTAATAATTCTTTGCACTCTCTAATACTGTCGATTATTAGCTGATAAGTCACTTGCCTAAAGAAGTGAGACACAAAAAATGTTTGGGACATCATAAGGAGCTATGGGTGTGAACTGGAAGTAAAAAAATTGGTGTTACAGGATTGTGCAAGTTAAATCTAAATAAAAATGAATGAAAGAGAAATTTAAGAAAGGTGAAGCTGGTTTGTTTCTTAGTAAAAAGTGCATAATCCTTGACATACAGTGTAATAACACAGATATAACATTGTAATAAAATGTTGTCAGCTACGGGATCATTCTTAGGTAGAAAACTAGTGTTAGGTGAATCACCTCTGTGATAACCTACATGTTTGTGTATGCTATCCATTGAATGGATTATTGCTGAAATTAAAACTTTTCACTGAACTGAATGGTCTTTTAACTAAACAGAAATTCCACCTTTATATGAGACTAGGTACTTGGTGGGAAACCAGACTGCCTGCAGCAACAAGTTCCATATACAGGTGAAGCTGT
The DNA here is from genome assembly GCF_019279795.1 of Protopterus annectens. Lineage (NCBI taxonomy): Eukaryota > Metazoa > Chordata > Ceratodontiformes > Protopteridae > Protopterus > Protopterus annectens. The sequence goes on along the minus strand of NC_056728.1, from coordinate 111,527,683 downwards.
TTTACAGTATGGGACCATGCAGGTGCATTGAACAAATAAGAGTAACCTATCCCTCCAAATTCCCATGGAGAGGGCTTTGCAGTGTTATCTTTTCAAAAATGTAATTAATTCCCTGGCGAACTGGTGGCCCAACAAAGCCATCCCTAGTCTTGGATGGAGAGACTGCATGTACAGCTGTGATGGCACTTCACTGGTGCAACTCCTGTGCTGGAGAAGTTTATGAACTTGCAACTCTACCTATATGCCATATCTGGCTCCTTGCTGTCAATACCAGGTCTGACATAATGGTGGATCTGCTGCATTGGAGAGCACTGAGCAGGACTTAGCTGTGCTACTGAACTGAGGTTCTGAACTGCATACTGTTTGCCTCCCCTTATGATGTCATCAGAAGGTGCCACCCAATGACACTGAATCAGGAAATAACTAGACAGCTGCTCAGCATTCAAAACTTACAAATGCAACTTTTTTAAACATAATATAGCTGCACTGATATAACTATATGAAAAACCTATACATTTTAGATTAATAAAAAAGCATAACTATAGCAAAAAAGTTTCATATTATCTTTAAATGTTCTAATCAGATTACCATTATCTGTTGACAGCAGCAAGACTATCCTAATTTCTTTAATTTAGGGTAGACATAAATACCTTAGATGTAGCCAAAATTTGCCTGTTTACAATATGACTGACTATCTTGGCATGAGAGGCATTTATTGTGAAACTCTTATTGTGACAACTATGAGATAGAAATTCACCATGGTTTCAGAGAAATTTATCACAATGTTCAACCTAACTGCAGAAAGAGGCATAGGCAGAAAAAAGGAATAAATATGAAAACTGAGCTTTGTTTGTGGCATAATGGAGTTGGATTAATGGGAAGGAAAGCACAATGTGGCAGGAATATGTTTTACATTTCTGTGAAGCTGTCGTTTACTATTAGTGGAGCTGTATTGGATTAGAAGTAATACAGGATATCAGTTTTTGACACAAACATAATAAATCTCAGAGAAAGCTTCTGAGAAAACATGTCGGTGTATACCCAATATAAATCTTTAGGTATGTTTCCAGGTAGTACAAGGGGAAGTAATGATCAAGGTTCAATGAAAACCATGGAAACTACAGTGGTAGTAGACATGTCAGAAACACCTGCTGACCTCATTACCAGTCATTTCACCTGGGTAGGGAATAACAAGTCTATTTTGACATTTACCAGAGAGTCTACAAATAATCGCTTCTCAGAAAATGAATGAAAATGTTCAGTGACCTTTAAATGTCATTCTACTAGGGGAATCTTCAAATTATGGTAAACATGTGGCATGTCTAAACTGCCAATGGAATACAATAAAAATGTTTCAATAGAAAGGTAATCAGGAAATAAATAAATACATAAATAAATAAATAAAACCACACAAAATGGCGGAAATTCTTTATAAAACATTCAAAAGTCATTCCAAGAAATTCAGAACTTTGTTTTCCTGTTTACTTGCTATGTGTTTATGAAATTACTCTCACAGGACTAAAGTCTACTCACAAGTGAGAACTGGAGACAAAAGCTTCAAGTACATATTACGCGATAAGCAAAAATGCATTTCAACAAGAAAGTATGTTACTGCAAGGCTGATCAGGCAATGTAGCTGTTTTAAGTGAAAAGTAAAGAAAGCCTGGCAGTCTCAGCATGCAAGAAATAGTATGACTTGAAATTAGAATAAGTTAGCATGAGGTAATAAGGTACAGCTGCAATACATTAACAGGCAAACTACAGTATAAAGAAATAGGCTGTAGTGCCAAGCAGCAACTTTTACTAAAACATAGAAAATAAAGTCATGTATTATTCATACTGAACATACATGTAAGGTAATGACAGTGCTCTGATATACAGCTAAAGGAAACATATATCAGGGAAAGTTAAAACAAAGAACAGAGTGACTGATGAAAATGCATCCAGATCATACTTCTCAACCTCTTAGTGCACGAAATCTGGACAAAGACAAAAATAATGAAGGGACAAAGGTCCAAGAATAGGGACAGATTTTAAATATTGCACTTATAAACTCAGAAATTTGCTATAATAACAGGTTATGTTTCAGCATGCATTTTCTGATGGATATGAAGTCTGAAACAGAAATGTCTGTCATTATTTAGTGACTTCAGTTTTCAATGATTAGCCAACACAAATTTTATGATGATCATACCAAAAATATGAGACAAAAATCTGGACATTCTGTTAAAATCTGGCAGTTGAGAGGTATACTCCAACTGAAGAAATAGAAGTGTCAGCTTGTAAATAACACATAATAAATAAAAAAAGTATAAATTCACAAACACTGACACTGTAAAACTTGTAATTCTGATTTATAGATATAAACAGCAAGACAGACAAGGCACCTAAATATGATAACCTATTATCTCATGATGAACAAAGGGAGGCATCTACCCCTATTCCTGTCTAAAGGTAAATGCTAGGTTAGCTGTCCTTGTCGGCCATTTTAGGCCTAGACAATTTCCCTTTCAATAGTGAGAATCAAACACAACCCCCAATCCTAATATTCAAATCCAAGTTCTCTGAACTACAGTCACGGCTTTATCCTTGTACACCATAGAGTCATCTTAATGCTGACTTCTGCTTCCTTCTTCTGTTACCTCATTCTCTTGAAGTTTTACACCATAGAGTTATAATGCAGCCTGGCTGAAATTAAATTGATGGGCAATCAGTATATCAACAGGCTAAGGAACACAGATTTGGAAGTAGAAGAACATGTAAATATGGACTCTGCCATAACTGAAAATCTAAAAGAAAAATGATGACCAGCTTATGTGGATGATGAGCTTTTTATTCACACAAACTAAAGTGTGTTTCTTCTACAAGTTATCAAAACTGTTAACTATTTGAAATATTAAGACTCATAATGTCAAGGTCTGGAATGTGGAGATAAATTTACCAACAATCTGGGGTTACATATAGTAAGTCAGACATGGTCATTTCCCTGAACATTACTTTTTTTTTAAAAAGAGAGCGATCTTAAAGTTAAAATATTTAAGTTTGGGGCATGCCGGGGGTCTATCCCCCACACCAGGGATGCAGGTGGCTTGCCTCCCTGCAGAAGAAAACATGTTTAAAACAAAAGAGCAATGTTCAATATTCTCTCTTCTCCTGTATTTGTGCTGTCTGAATACATGCAAAATAAAACCCCAAATAAGGCATAAGCTCAGCAAGTTAATGTTTTAATGGGTTCTTCTTAAAAGTAGTGTGAAAAAACAACAGCCTCATTCATTCCTGAAAATTTACATGAACCCAACTGGAACTACTACCGGTACACACTTTGTTCCATTAACAGGTCATTGCTTTCACCTCTCACCTAAGGCTAAACCGAACCTGATCGACAACATAAAAATGTATCTTAAAATTTACTCTGGAGACCGGATGCCAACAGAATATAGTTAGGGCTATGTCACAGTTAAAGATATGCAACACAGGACACATTTATAATCATACAGTAAATGTAAAAACATCATTATAACAGGCCTACAAAAATATGTTAAAAGCAAACCAAGTTATACAACAGAATCTGCTTTATATTCAGATACATAAACAATTATGCATTGTATACTAATCCAGTCTCATTCTAAATTAAGCATCACCTATATGAAAAAGTCCATCCCCAGCATCCAAGATTATAGAAAGCAAGAGGAATGGTGCATGACACAAGACTGGTATCGATATACCTTGGGACTTGTAGGGTCACTCGTTCCACAACAAATACCAGTTCCTATATGGTGTCTCTGTGTCTATATATATAAATATATATATGTATGTATGTATATGTATGTATATATATACAGACAGACATACATTTGTGCATGGGTCTTTGTATTAATCTGTGAAGGGAGAGTGTACTTGTTGTGTGGTCTGCTAATGCTAGAACCTGTGCTGCTACATGGTGTAGGTTGGTAAGATGCCAAACTGCACAGCACAAGAACCACTCTAATTGAATGATTCATATAATCATGTAAATTCCCATTTAATGAGATGTTACTCACATGAGGCTGTTCATAACTCTGAATCCCATGAGGCTACGCATCATTATGAATCCCATGAGGCTGTGCATAACAAAGAATTCCACGAGACGGTGCATAACAATGAATCCCATGAGGCTGTGCATAATTATGAATCCCTTGAGGATGTGTATAACAAAGAATCCTATGAGGCAGTGCATAACAATGAATCCCATGAGGCTGTGCATACAAAGAATCCCATGAGGCTGTGCATAATTATGAATCCCTTGAGGATGTGTATAACAGAGAATCCCATGAGGCTGTGCATAATTACGAATCCCCTGATGGTGTGTATAATAAAGAATCCCTTGACCTACTCATTGCACAGCAGGTTGTTCTGCAGAGCCAGTGACAATAAAATCCAGCTTAACTCTTTTTTTCCCTTTTTTTTTGCCTGGACCATTGGATCTATACAAATATTTATTAAACTGACAAGCTTAGACAAACAAATGTAAACAAACAATATTTGAATTATGCCTCACTTGAATCTGCATTGTACTGCTGATATACTGTTATTTATTTACAAATAACTCTCATACTGGTAGGAATTCAATTACTTAAAGTACTGTGTGTCATCATCCCATACTAAATATGCATACATAGTACATCATTATGTTGAAAAACTCATCAGTAACATTATATGACAGATTAAGTACTATCATTTAATGACATTACTAAAAAGGATAGACATTCAGAACTTTCAGATAAGGTATTGCAGGTTAACCCCATGGCTGTCTTTGTTTGGTCACTCAGGCTGCTACCATATGACTAGACCACACTAGCAATGGGTTATTCTTAAATTACCCATTCTTGAAAATGATTTATTGTTTAAATATACTTCCAAGATGTCGTCTACTTCTCTTACTGGACTACCTAAGTATTGAGAGGATTCCTTGCCAATTTAAGCTGTCACCTGATTAACATCAACTTGATAATTTAATTTATATAAATCTGTTCCCATTTCATATGTCACAAATGGTACTCCTCTTCAGATAGAGATGGTCATAAGAAAGCTGGGCACTTATGCAACTCTCTTTAAATATCTCTCTCTCTCTCTCTCTCTCTCTCTCTCTCATTTGATCATCATGTTTATACCACAGTCAGGAAATCCTTCAATCTGCTCAAGTTAATTACCAAGGAAGTATCTTCAAGAGTCAAGGGTGTTATTCTGCCCATGTATTTTCTCTTCTCAGACTCATCACTGAATAAAATGCTATGTACAAATATAATCATATCTCTCAACTGGAAAGGATGTAAAGATTTCTAACACAGAAAATTACAGGTCTTAAATCCTTCAACTATCCTGAAGGATTACTCCATAGCCTGTCTGCTTCTCTGAAGTGACCTGTACCTAGCATTCCAAGCCATGGAAGACCCAGTCCTATTTGACCTCCCATTTCTTCACACAAGCAGTACCTCTACAATCACACTACAATCCTAAACCTACACCAGAAAATAAACAAGACTCACTAGAGAGATTCATAACACAGCATATTCCCAGCCTATGAAATACAGTGCCACTACAGGTCAAACAGAGTACTACATTGGCTACCTTTAACACTAGTCTTGATGACTGGATGGGTGGGCAAAAATTTACACCTGGCTTATCAGGCCCTACTCAATTTGGGAGGATTGCAGTATTAAGTGCTTGACAAGGGTAGCAAGAACTTTTAAGCGTGTCTATGTAAAGGTGATAATGCTAGGCATCTTAGGGTCCCTGTGATTATTCCAGTGTCTCTATACTCCTATGCATCTATGCTGCTTCACTCCAGACATGTTCCTGCAATGTTTTCACCAAACAAGCTCTTGAAAACTGTATGTTATTTCTGCTGATTCATCTCATCACTTTACTTCTAAAAAGCTAAGACCTTTTTAAATATGTGCAGGTCCTGATTAATAACACACATCCAATTCCAAATGCATTTTCCTGCTATAAAGTTACTCAAGATGGATAGCAGTTTTAAACTGGAAGTCAAAAAAGTATATTACTTTCTACTGTTTTTCTAACCATTCATACTTTGAATTTTTTTATTTATTTTGTTTTTGTTTGCTATTAAAATAAAGCATTTGTAGTATTTTGAGGAGATTAGACATGGACTTCTTTGGCCTGTATTACATAGGTTCATAGGTTCATAGGTTCATACTAGGCTATCTGCCCGAGGGCATTTACAAGCCTAGCCCATCGTTTTGTGGCTTACGCCACCCCTTTAGTATGGGGAACTATACCCATTGTTTTGCTGTGCCTCTGTCGAGCAGTGACACTGAGGTAATCCCTGGGGTATATCTGCGATCTCCCATCCATTGGTCAAGATTTCTCTTGAACAAGGCCAGCGAGGTGCTCTGCCTCACATGTACCGGGATTTTGTTCCACAGCATAGAGTCTTTGGGTGATGAATCTATCCCTCCAGCACGCCCTATTAATAGCCGTGTCAAGGTTTAAGTCTCCGCCCTTGTGGCTCTGATGGATCTAGATTTTTGAGGTGAAGCATATACATCTAATCTGGGTTTGATATGGCCTTGTATGTTAGGCAAATGTCACCACTGAGCGCGACTGAATAGAGCTGGAGTTCTTTCAGTCGGGCAGCATAGGACAGATTTTGAGACCCTTTATCCTTTTGGTGAGGAACTTTTGTGGCCTCTCCAGCTGCTGCAAGTGTCGGGTCAGATACATTCCGAATGGGGCATTGTACTCAATCATTGGTCTGATGAGTGATGAGTAAAGGGAGACTATGACCTCCCTTGATCTAGATGAGAATCCCTTCATGATAAGGTGGGCAATGTAGAAGGTCTTCCTAACTACTTTAGCTACATGGGTGTCGAATGACAGACTACTATCAACCTGGGTCCCCAGGTCCCTGATAACTTCTTCTGTGCTCAGTGGATTGCCACCTATTTGGTAGCTAGTAACCTTGTTTTTCCCGAAGGGTATGACTATGCATTTTTGGCATTTAACTTTAGGCCGTGGCTCTGGCACCAGTTATCCGCTTCTGTGAGACCCTTCTGAAGGATATCTGTGTCAGATGTGTTTTCTACTATGGCCCAGTTTGCAGTCATCTGCAAACTTTGTCAGCCATAACCCTCCTGTGTTTGCTTGTACTTCGGAAAAGTAGATGCCAAACAAGAGTGGGCCCAGGACTGACTGTGGGACACCACTTGTGACAGGCTTTGAGTCTGACATGGCGCCAGCAACTCTGACCCTGTGGGTTCTGTCACTCAGCCAGTTTGCAACCCATCTTGTGATGTATGGGTTGACATTTAAGCTGATGAGTTTTTCAATGATACCGGGTATTGTATCGAAGGCCTTAGCCAGATCGAGGTAGGCTGTATGGACTGCCTTTCCCTCATCAATGGCTTTGGTGACTGTTTCGAAAAAGTCAACCAAGTTTAAAAGGCATGATCTGCCTTTGACAAAGCCAAACTGGGTTGGATCCAAAGTCTGCAAATTCCCTATGTCTTTATTTATGAGGTCCATTATGATCCTCTCCATGGCTTTGCAGATAAGGCTTGTCAAGCTAATGGGTCGGTGGAGGCACCGCCTTTGTGAAGTGGTACCACAGTTGCAGTGCGCCACTCCCTGGTCCAGAGGTAAGACTTTGATTAAACAGCTGTCCTAGCTGTGGGTTTATTTCCTCATTGAGTTCATGGAGCACACAGCCGGGGACACCATCAGGTCCCATGGATGCTGTGTTTTTTGCTTTGGAGAGAGCAGTTCTCACTTGGGCGCTGGAGATGTTTGGGGGGCTGCAATCATTTGGTATAGATATCTCTCCTTTTGGGGAGGGGAGAAGTTTGCACTGAACCTGTCAGCCAGTATGTTGGCAATGTCTGTAGGATCAGTAATCTTCACATCATTTTGAACTAGCTCTGAGCATATCTGGGAGTTTCCTCCCAGGTTTCTAACATAGCTAAAGAAGGCCTTATGATTGTCTTTTGAGTCTTTAGCTATTTTTCTCTCGAAATTTGCTTTGGATGATTTTATGAGAGCTCTTAGTTTTTGCTTATAGTGATCAAGGGTGTCTTACCTCTTAAGGATTTTGCTCTATCTTGTAGTAGCTTCCACCTTTGTTGTAGAGTTTGTTTATGGCTGGGGTCCACCAGACTGGACGCTTGCCTTTGGTACAAAGAGTCTTTGTTTTGCTTGGGATTGCCTTATCCATGCAGTCCTGCAGGTGCTGGTAGAAGGCATTTGTAAGTGATTCAGCGGCTTGAGTACTGTTTTCCGGGCCTTAAAGGAGACCACACTAGTCTTTAGAAGTGTGAACTCGGATTGTGAGAAGTTCTTTACTGTGGTTTTTTTATTTCAGGTGGGGGTGGGATGAGGACCTCCAGCGAGATTAGTTTGTGGTCTGATCTCACCAGTGAGGGGTACACCTCCGGTGTTGAACATTGTGCTCCCATGTTCGTGATGATGAGATCAAGTATGTTATCACCTCTTGTGGGGATGGTGACTAGTTGTTCCATGGCATTTGAGTTTATGAATTCCAGGAACTTTTGGGCTAGGGTGTTTGGGCTTGATTAGTGTTCCCAGTCTATATTAGGGTAATTGAAGTCACCTAGTATGATGGTGTTTGGTGATACATTTATCCTCTAGTGTTTTCAGGAAGGCCATGTGAGGTTCCTGAGTTTGTGAGGGTGGCCTGTAACATGCTACAATTTGCAGAGCAGTCTTGCCTATGGTTAATTGCACCTGGATGGTCTCCGATGCATCGTGCGTTGCCACCAGTCTTGAGGTGTGGGTGTCCTTGATGAATATGGATACCCCCCCACGTTTCTTGGTATTGTCCGGATTTTGGGGCCGGAACGCATGATATGAGGTAAAACCTGATAGCGCTGGGGTGCTCTCAGGAGCCTTGAACCAGGTTCCTGTCACAGCACAGACATCGATGTTCTCCATACTGAGAAGGGCCTCGAGTGCGTGCATTTTGAGATTTAGACTTCTGGCATTGAGCAGCATTACCCTTAGTTTTTTTCCTTTTTTGTGTTCTAGGGTGGTAGGTTTAGAATTTGAGCCTTGCCTAAAAAAGGCACTATGGGGGTGGCAAGAGCCTTTGCCAATATCCGGAATCCCAGGGCTTGTCCAGCATGTCATCCCAGGCAGACAGACACTGGATCCCCTTTGAATGACACCAGTGTTTAAGCCAATTGTTAAAGCTGATCATCTTATCTCTGTATTGTGGCATCATTCTTGGTGAAGGTAGGATACTGCTCAAGGTCAGGGTCATACCTGCCTGGGCTACATAATCAGAGAGCTCCTCAATGTCTCTTTTCATGTAGTCCAAGGAGGTACGTCTCAGGTCGTTTACACCAGCGTGGACAATGACTGAGTCATATTTGTACCTGCTGTTGAGAGACCTGAGTGCTTGCGTTATGTGGCGGATTCTAGCGCCCGACAGGCAGCTTACTGTGACCTTCTCCATACTCAGTCTGGTGAGCGGGACGTCAGTGTGTCTGACTATGGAGTCACCAATGACTAGTGTGTCTGGCATTGTGTTTGGCCTTAAGGGCTGTGACTGTTTGACACTCTGACTGTGAGGTCTATGTGTTGCAGGTGTTGTGTTCTTAGGTGGTGGTTGTTTGGGTGTCTGCTTTGGTGGCCTCTGCTGTTTTGGTAGATTTTTGATCAGAGCCTCCGAGTATGTCTTTGTGTGTTTATGTGTATGATTTGAGGTTGTAATGGTACTATGTGAGACTGGGTCTATAGTGTGTGTGGTAACCTTCTCCTCCTGACTTGTCTTGCCAGTCCTATGTTGAGAGAGCTCAGCCTCCAGTTTGGCCGTATAGTTGCATCTCTCGCATGTATTTGTGTTTTGTGGGAGGAGGAGTGGGTTGTGTACATGAGGCAATTGTAACATTGCCTCAATATTCCCAGGTTCACCAGCTGAGCAGGAGAGGACACTAGCAACTGATCCCTCGACATGCTAGAAGGAATAGACAAAAAACTTTAAAAAGATTCCGGGGACGTGGGTGACAGAGGAATGGGGTTGCCTTTTGGGGTACTATCTATGACAAGAGTGCCGATCAAGGTAATAAGTACTGTAGGAGCAAGTGCTACGTTTAACAGATAGAGAATAGTCTACTTGGAGTCAAGTAGAGATGATCTTTTAATTATAGGATGATTAGATCAGTAGTATAGTTCGAGGAAGGTAGTTTTAAGGGAAAATTTGAAGAGTGGACTTTAGGTAGCCGAATAGTTTAAACCTGCTTAACCGAGCTGCCCTAGTGTGCAACAGTGGCAACTCCGTTATAAATCACAATGCGCTTGGCTAAAGCGCTTTATAGCAGGTGGCTGGAAAAGACAGGAAATGACCCAAAATGGCCAATAAACTACAAGTTACTGCCTTAAACCACTCCTCTGAGGACAAATGAAGGAGTTATGGAAATGACCCTAGTGGCCAATAAAACTACAGTTTCAAGTCAGTAACCACCTCTACGGGGGGCAGGGAAGCTGCTCAATGTTAGTCACTGCCACTGATGAACACAGAGACCCTCCTTCAGCCCAAGCAAAAATGGCCTCACAGAAACTTTCAAACAGTTCAGGAACAGCAAGCCTGTAACTGAACTTTTTTAACTCTCAGAAAAGTGGGAAAAAAGCAAGATTTTTTTTTTTTGTTTTTGTTTTTTCCTGCTATTACTAGTACTAATATAATTGTCATATTTAAATAACCCTACAGTATAAATGTTATACACAATGCTACATCACTGTTATTGGTGAAGGAGTGTCAGTGTATATTTCTCCATGTTTCACACATATTAATCTCTCTAGATATCTAAAAGTTTTAATACTGTGACAATAATGGACCACTTTCCTAAATCAGGGCAAAGCTAAAGTTCACAAAATCAGTATTGCTTAAATATTTGATGTTTCCCAAAAGTTGTTCTCTTAGCACCACAATCATATCTCTCAATGGTCCAGATTTTCACAGACTGTTCAGATTTTTTACTCATATTTTTGGTCTGTTCCTCATAAAATCTGGGGTTTTCTGACAAATCATTGGGATGATCTGAGGACTGATGTCACTAAATAATGACATACATTAGAGTTTCAGACTTCGAATCCTTCAGAAAATACATGTTAAAACAAGCCCTGCTACTCTAGCAACTTTCTAAGTTTATAAGAGCAATATTGAAAATCTGTCCCTATTTTTGGGCCTTTGTCTCCCCATTTTGTTGGTCTTTGCCCAGATTCCTTGCACTAAGAGGTTGAGAGGTATGACTACAATGTATACACTTCTGTCTTCTTTTGTACTTCATATGGCACTATCTGTATTCATACTGTATTTACTTCCACTTGCAAATTATTTTTTGTTAGTCCAGTGGCTGCTAATACTAGCACTCACTGGGTGTCCTTATTCCACCATGGCATTAATCACAAATAAGTGGCCAGTACCCTCACCCCTTTTTTCACAGCTGCACAATTGGCTTTTTTATATACACAAGTGTGTGTGTGTGTGTGTGTGTGTGTGTGTGTGTGTGTGTGTGTGTGTGTGTGTGTGTGTTGCATGGCATTTACTTTGCCCTAGTGGCCTCTGGTATGGCTGAAAGTGGTCCACAGTCTAATCCACATACCTGGATGACAAATGATAAAATAAATAAATAATCCACCACTTAGTAATGTATGTCTAACAAAATGTAGGTGTACTTTCTTCAGTCTTTAGTTGTGTCTTTCGGCTTTTCCCAGTTAGGGGTCACCACAGTGGAACTCCGGTCCACTAATGATTGGCAGTAGATTTTTACGTTCCGAGTTACCGGCCCTGATGCACAACCTTCAACTAAGGTATGCCCATTCACACATGTCTCCACACAGAAAACGCTGTAGCTGAGAATCGAACGGGACAACGTCTTACCGTGAGGCGACAACGCTACCGCAGCACCACCACCACAGTTCCTAACTGAAATATCCAATATCAATGTTCTCCTTTGGCAGCATAGCAAGGATGGGGAAAAGGGACAGAGCATCAAATGGTACAGACAGCAGATGTTGATTTAGGTACTGCAATAGCTACATTCCATTTTTGAATATTGCTATCACATTTGTAGTCAGGGCTGGATCACTATGGTTTGAGTGCGTATTCAACTCTCTTGTTATATTTGTTGCAAGATATTTTGTATTATTATTCTGAAATAATGACTATTCATTGTAAATTGGAATTTTCGTTTTTCTTTTTGCTCCCCTACTTGACTTGAGGAGAGGGGTACCAGACTGGGGAGACCTACCAGGTGATACAATAGCTAGCTATGACCCTGTTCTATTCCGAGTCTAAAGCATTAACATTTGCTATGAAATAAATGCAAAATGTTGCATTATATGCTATTTTAGTTCAAATTACTGATTTACTTAAAGAAAGAAGTGAATTAGCACTTCCAGATGTAATCATTTTTAAAATCATTCTTATAACATAAAGTATATTCAGTTAATCACAGAAACAGTCATGAAATGAAACTGATGTTTTATCTGTAATTCCAAGATCTTTAAATTAATTACTTTTATTAAAAAATGACTGCTCAAAAGGCCTGTGGATAACATTTGATTTTGGAACTAAACTGAAAGGTGACACATTTACTAGTACTAAAACTTACATTTCATATATCTATACAAGTCATAATACACTAAGAAGATGCATGTATATAATACATCATCTAATTTTCTCACAATTGATCCAAGTTTACATTCTTCTACAGGCTTGTATATCCACACATTTGATGAAGTTAGCATAGGTAATATAAACATAATAAGCAATCTGTCTTATTTCAGATGCCTGAAATGCATCATTGATGGCAACTCACTGTTAGTGGCAACATCAAAGATGTTCACACACACTGAGCTCGGTCTTGTTTACTCTCATTCAAGTAATTTCACAACAATCTATTCCATATCATTCATTGGAAATCCTTTTAAAAGTATCTCTGCCTTTTGGTGTACTGTTGTTCTGATATAATTTGTTCTATAACACTTGTTCATGTATCAATAAAATACAGCAGTACTACTTTTCATTTCTAAATTCCAGAGACGGCACAAATAAAGTTTAAAAATAACAAACTTAGATATCCTGTTGTTCCTGCCTTTGCATCTTTCTTTTATCATGAAATAATGTTTTGAGTACTAATTTGCATGGTGCAAGACAATCATGTTGGATTTAATATGGCTATAATGGGATCTTGTGTACCCAATTAATCTAACTTGGCAAAGACTTTTAATGAACATGCAGTATGTTATCTGACATTTCAAGGCACTCTGAGATATTGGCGTATCAGTAAAATACGATACTTTTTATTCCCTGTCTCTTTTCTGTGGGTCACACTATATAGTTTGATTATAACAGGTAGGCCTGCCAGTAATAGCAGTGTAGTATCACTGTGACATTATATTACAAACATGGGTTATCTTATTATTTTTAATTTAGCTAGCCATTAATTTAAGGCACAATGTTAGAAAAATATGTATCAATGTGTGTGTTAGCAACATGCTTAGTGCATTTAGAAGCCTGAAAAGAGTTAACACATTTATTCTATTTCATACTGCATAAATCTGTACAAACTGCAGTTGCTTTCTGACCTTGTACTGTTAGCTAAAATCTTGCTTGTGCCTTGGAAATTTATTGAGAAGCAGGTGATTTCTGCTTGCGTTAGGAAAACAATGAATAGAACAATACTACTTGTATGAAACTTAGACAAGAAGTTCCGCTGTGCCATGAGAAAATACACAGCTGTAGAAGTTACAGATAATTAGTACAAAGCCTGCTTGAAAATATGAACTGCAATCAGCATTTGCTTGTATCTGTATTAGAAAAGTACCTTGAAATGTAACACTGTACAATAGACGCTTGTAAATGGATTCATGGTCACCAAGGCCAGGTTGTTTTTCTAAAAAGTTTCTCACAAATCTAGTCATGTCAGCAGAAAATCTGAGTAACATCTGCTGAAGAACAATGCTGAAAGTTGTGTTTGATTACGTCAGCTTAGAAGGCCATGTCTTGTAAAATAGTATAAGAATGAACATACTTCCTGTTAGTAGTTAGACAAATCCTTGTATTTGCATGTTTTTGTCTCCTTGCTGCAAGTAAATTAAAGTGCCTTAACTGAACCTTACGTGTATTGGTCTTTGAAGTTTTTTCCTTTGACAGATTGGTCCTTCGGACTGGAAACCTTCACTTTACCTCGGATCAGACAGGCAAGATGGCTTGAAACCGTACGGGGAAGAAACCACATCGGTTCTTCTTATTTGAAAAGTCCTCCAACTGAATTGTCGTACAAAAGAGGCCAGCCACTTTCTGATCTGCGACTAAAGGACAGGTTTACTCGAACCAGGTGATCAATCATGAAGGCTCAGGTAAAGTGAATCTACCTTCTTTTTTCTGTTTTAGATCAGGGACTAGATTTGTATTTGTTCTGTTAAGACTTTTTTTATAAGTCAGGGACAGAAAGATTACTGTCTTGTCATAGATCAGGGAAACAGAGCAGGTAGGCAGTCATTCTGAATAGACTATAAAAATATCTGTGGTACCACATTAAAAATAAGGTGTTACGTAATGATTAAAAAGGGTAGAACAAAATGGGTAATAATTGCACAAAAAGGTCCCAAAATCTGCCGTTAACCGAAGGCGCGAAATACATGAAGTCACAGCGTGCTGATAATATTAAATACTACTCAAAATGGGTTAATAAGTATGAATTTCATGGTAAACTAGAAAAATCCTCACTTGTCAAACTTGTCAAACAGCTTAAAAGCAATTCTAGAGGTTGGGTAAAAAAGCAACGACAATTAGGAATTCCTCAGGCACACAGGTGGATTGAGGAAGTAAACTGAAGGGAACAAAAGAGTAATAATTCAAAAGCAATGTTTTTAGATAAGGAGGACAATAACTTAGTAATAGTATCAACCCCTCTGCCTCCCTTACCAGAATATGAGGCAAGTGAACAAATTAGTCCACCCCTGCGATATCCTGTTGTCACTGTGAGTAGAGACACTACAAAAGCGAAACCGTTTATTAGAGATCCCGTCGAGACCAGGTCTGGAACGCGGGCAGGAAACTCAAAAGGGAACATTGAGTTATATCAAATGGGTAGAAATTCACGCTTTATGAGTGAAGAAGAAATATGCCCACTTATAGAAGTGCCTAATCCTCAAGCAGGGCAAGAAGGTCAGGACCCAACTATTCTAGTGTATAGACCCTGGACTCCGGAAGACATCCGGAAAGCCACTGAGGGAATTCCCCATCCAAAAGTTAATTTTAGAAAGTTCTTAGAAGATTTGCAAGGAATGATGCTGAGTTATAATTTAAACGGAGAAGAGGTAGAAAAAGTAGTCAGACAAATTGTGAGACCAGGTTGGCACATGATTAGTGGCGACTGGAATCCCCGTGATATTGTGCTCAGGCCCCTCCCACATAGCAGCGCAGAGTTAGACAACAGAGTGAAAGGTCTTACAGACCGAATCTCTGAGAAATGGAAGCCTAGGGCATTATGGACTTGCATTAATCAATGCATCCAACAGGAAGGTGAAGCTGTTGACCGATATTATACCTGACTATTAGAATGTTTTAATAACCATTGTGGAATGCAGGTTCCAGAAGACCAGACACACAATTCCCCATATGAGCAGCAGTTAAAGAATGCATTTTTGAAAGTCAGTATTGCACCTATAAGCAGTTTTATTACAAAACACATGGTAGATCATCGTACAAGCAGGTTACAGTCATTGCTTGAATATGCTAGGCATGCCGAAAGGCATTTTAATAGCAAAAAGAAAAAGAAAGCCCAAGTATTTTCTGTAGAAGATGGAGCAGAAGTTTATGTAGTACAGTACGGGAAAAAGGGCAAGAAAAATGCCCAGGGAAACAAACAATCTGATCAACGATCAGAGGACTTTGAATGGCGAAAGAAAAGGTGTGAATGTTTTAAATGTGGTAAGAAAGGACACTTGGCAAGGGATTGCAAGAAAAACAAGAAGGCAACCACGGAGGATAAGGAGGGTGAGGACTGACTCTATGGTAGTCAGGAATCACTAGAAGGGGATAGCGGAGAAAGGACAAATGAGTATGTGATAGAGGGAGTAGAGAACGTGACAGAAGAAATAGAGGAAGTGCAAGAAGTCACGGATAGTGAAGAAAATGAAATATTGGATTTGGCTTTATTGAGCTTAGAGCTCTATTTAGCAGACACGAAACCAGAAATTACACTCCTGGTAGATGGGAGGGAAGTCAGATTCTTGTGTGATTCAGTGGCATCACGGACCCTGGTACATCCCTCCAAACTGCCAAAGAATTCAGAGTCACCTGATTACATATTAGTGAAAGCAGCTAATGGACAACTGTATCGGGAGCCTCTCTCCCATATTATTGTGATAACTGATCCTGTTTCAGGACTGACCCAGAAAAGTAAAATTGTTGTGTCTGCAAAATGCTCAGTAAACCTCTTGGGCAGAGACCTTATGCAGCTATTTGGTATAGCAGTAGTTCCAACTATGCAGGGTATGGAAGCCCAGCGACAAATTGATACCTTTGCAGTGCAATCGGAGGGTGAAATGTTTTATTGGTACAGCCAGGACTTGGTTACGACTGGCCCAGGGGCAGTGACCGAAGAGTTGATGAACATAGCCATCAGCAAGTTCCCCTCCCTTGACACTGATAAACAAAATTTGTTGCACTTACTCTGTATTATTGTAATACACCAGGACATGATAAGGAATATGAGCAAGAATTGTTTAGAAATCGTGCAAACAGATTGGTATTACGTAATCTCTACTGGGACACATAAGGGAACAGTGTAGCCAGCTGTTCATTGCCCCAGGAGTTCTTTGCACTCTATAAATCTAATTGATTACCACATGTTAGCTTGACTAAGGACAAGAATGTAAAATGGGTAGACTTAGGAGAAAAAGTCACGAGATGGGAAAAACAGACAGAGTTAGAACTGTCAGAACAGGGAATACAAGTGCAGAAGCTGAATTGGATAACTCAGACCCACCCAGCTGTACACTTGCAGTCTAGCAAGGACAGCTGATTGGCACTCCTATTGAAGGAGGAAGAGAATGCCTTACAGAATATACCAGAAAATCTCTAGTCAACAGGAAAATCAGATGTAAGACTTATTCGTACAGCAGGACCAGTTACTATTATGCCAAAGTCAGCATTTAGACCACAAAAGAGACAGTATCCCTTAAGAAAAGATGCAGAGGTAGGAATCAAACCTATTATAGCAGCTTTACTTAAGGAAGGGGTGCTGGTGGAATCTCCTGATTCACCATGTAACACACCCTTATTTCCTGTTAAGAAAGCGAATGGAGAGTGGCGTATGGTCCAAGATTTACAAGCTGTAAATGACGCAGTAATACCAAGGGCACCTACGGTGCCAGACCCACACACCCTGTTGAATGATTTAAAACCTCAACAGAAATATTTTTCTGTGGTAGACATCAGCAATGCATTCTTTTCGATACTGATACACCCTGACAGCCAGCATTGGTTTGCATTCACATTTCAGGGGAAAAGGTATACATATACGCGACTACCACAGGGGTATTGTGAAAGTCCAACAATATTCTCACAAGAAATGGCAAACAACTTGGCGGGATTTACCCCACCAAGAGGTAGTCAGATTTTGCTTTATGTTGATGATATCCTGCTGGCGTCCCCCACCCAGCAAGATTGTAAAGAAGATACCATAGCGCTATTACAATTTTTCGCCACTGAAGTACATAAAGTAAACAAAAATAAACTGCAGCTTTGGAAAAAGCAAGTTAAATACCTAGGATATGTAATATCCAAGGAAGGTAGGACATTAGATGAAGACAGAAAAATAGTGATTTTGCAAGCACCAAAACCCACTACCAAGAAGGAAATTATGTCCTTCCTGGGTACGACTAATTTTTGTCGGAGTTGGATTCCAAACTATGCCTTGGAATCTGCACCGTTGACTAACCTGATTTATAAAAAGCCTATGGCAGCACAGGATTTATTACGATGGACACCAGAAGCAGAATCTGCTTTCTGCAAATTGAAACAGTTAATAGCGTCCTCATTAGTTTTGCGATTACCAAACTATCATAAACGTTTTTTCCAAACTGTAGATTGTAAGCAAGGTTATATGACATCAGTGTTAACACAGCAGCATGGGGACAAGCAACGCCCTATTGCATATTATTCATCACAACTGGACCCAGTGGCACAGTCTTTACCTCACTGTGTACAAGCAGTAGTTGCAGCTGCAATGGCAGTACAGGCTTCGACCTCAGTAGTGTTGTTCCACCCTCTCACATTGAGAGTGCCTCATGCAGTCGCGATTATTTTACTACAAGAGAAGGTAGCATATCTTTCCCCTGCTAGGCATCTTTCCTGTATGACTATATTGTTGAGCCAACCTCATATGACAATTGAACGATGTACGACTTTGAACCCTTCTACCTTGCTCCCAACCCCTGCAGATGGCACACCACACAGCTGCCTGCAGGTGATTAGGCAAAAGACACTGGCTAGAAAAGACCTTACGGATGTTCCCCTGGATGATAATGAGGTGACATACTACGTGGACGGCTCATGCAAAAGGGGTCCTGCAGGACAGAACCTAGTAGGATATGCAGTAGTTTCTGACACAGACATTATAGAAGCAAAATCTTTACCACATAGTTTATCTGCACAGGCAGCATAATTGATTGCCTTGACGTGGGCGTGTACCTTAGCAAAGGGTAAATGTGTAAACATTTCTACTGACAGCAAGTATGCTTTTTCTACTGTACATGTTTTTGCGCAACAGTGGAAAAATCGAGGAATGATAACATCTACTGGCAAGCCAATCAATCATGCACAGTTTATTTTAGATCTTTTAGAATCTATTCAGTTACCTCAGAAAGTAGCTATTTGTAAATGCACAGCTCATACCAAGCAACAGGACAGGATTTCAAAAGGTAATGTGAGAGCTGATACAGCTGCAAAGCAGGCAGCTTCAGAAGTATTTCTTTTGAATGAGGAACTACAACCCTCCGAGATTTTAGACTTAGAAATGTTGAAGACAATGCAAACAGTTACTACACAAACTGAAAACAAAGATGGGTAAAATGAGGAGCAATTCTTGAAAAGGGGCTGTACATCTCTAAAGAAGGGATATTGCTGTCTAATTTGCTTAGATATGCAGCTTTGTTGAGCCATGGGCAGTGCCATGTCTCAACAGGGGGGATGGTACAGCTGGTGAACCAAGTGTTCATGACGTACGGATTTACAAATTACTCTAAAAAATTTTGTTTGTTATGCCACATCTGTAATAAACATCATGCACAAGTGGCGTTAAAGCCCAAGCAAGGGAGTTTCCCTACACCACCGTATCCATTTCATACTATCTGTATGGATTTCATAGAGTTGAATAAATGTGAAAATAAAAAGTATTGTCTTGTCATTGTAGATATGTTTTCCAGATGGATGGAAGCCTTTCCGACTAAAAACCAGATGCTACGATGGTGGCCGAAGCTCTTGTTAAAGAAATCATCCCTAGATTCGGCATTCATACAGTGACAACGGCACACACTTCGTGAATCAGACCATACAGCAGTTAAGTAAACATTTTTGTATTTCTCTAAAGAATCATTGTGTGTATCACCCACAATCAGCAGGGCTAGTAGAGAGGCATAATGGGATTTTAAAGAGTAAGCTAAGAAAATTAATGATAGAAACACAGAGAAACTGGGTGTACTGTCTGCCCCTGGCACTGCTGAGCATGAGAACTGTTCCGAATGCAAAAGGATTGACTCCTTTTGAAAAGCTCTTTGGAAGGGCTTACTATATACCTCAGTGGAAATCTCTCATGCCGCAGACCGGGAAGCTGACAACACATTAGCAAAGTATATGCGTAATTTGTTAAATTCTAAACATTTGTTGCAGTTAAATTCTGTTTCAGACAAAGAACGAACCAGACCATCAGAAGTGGCAGTGCCCCCTGGAGCGTGGATCTGGCTGAAGATAGTTAAGAAGAAAAATTAGGCGCCTCCGAAGTGGGAAGGTGCATATCAAGTGCTTTTATCAACACCCACTGCAGTCAAAATTGCAGAACGTGCCTCCTGGATCCACTTGACGTACTGTAAATTAGTTAAAAACTTTGAACTGGACAAAAATCTTGTTACATGCTAAGAGCAAAAATGATAGAGTCCAGAAGAAACAGGAATGCAGAACAACCCTTTCCTCAGAAGTATTGCATATTCATCCTGTTAACTGTATTTGTGACAATAATCATTTTGTTGTGGCCTTTTCTTTTCCCAGCCACACAAACTGAACTGAATAAACGTGAAGCGTTACTCATAAAATGGCATCCAAACTTTAACACTTACCAGGCAATTAAATATGTGTATGCTGAAACTTTCAATGTTTCGAATTGTTGGATTTGCACAGCTTTGCCGACAGCATATGGGGGTTATTAATGACTACAGTCCCCCTAGGGGTCAATGAGAACTGGGAGAACTTGATTTATGATACCTCAACCATTACAGCACAAGATAAAATAGCATTGCACTTGTCTATTCCACAAAAGGGAACTGTGTGTTTTTATAAAAATGATACTGTTCAGGTGGGTTGGAGCAATTGCAATGTGACTGTTCCTTATAGATGTTACACTAAAGGTAACAAAGTAGATCTTTATTGTAATGCAAACTATGATTCATTTCTTGGATTGATGCACAAAACACTTGATGAAGTAAAACATAATTCTGTTCTTTATAAACAGCTATCTATAATTGATAGAAAAATGTTTCATGCAGGGCGAGTGTATATTCATAGCAAGGTTACTACTAAAGTAGAGGATTGCTATTTTGTGTGTGGCAGAAAGGCATACAAATGGTTACCTGAGAATTGGTCCGTTTTTTTTGGGTTACCTGGTTCCGGCCATACAACACACTGCAGTTTTGCCTCATTGGAAAATTTGAAATGCCTGAGAAGTCGTCAAGAAACCTGTAAATCCAGTGGGACAAATCGATGCGCATTGGAAAGACCATCACTCTCTAGGTAAAGGACTGACACACATGGACTTGAGTGATAGTGTTTTATCGTGGGCAGGCATATTACCAGCATATGGAGCAGTGAAATCAATCTGGGAGCTGAGAAAACTGTCAAAACATCTCAAAGTAATGAGCAACGCAACTTTTTCTGCTCTCGAATTGGTGACTGATGAACTGACTGCTATGAGAACTGTAGTGCTCCAAAACCGCATGGCTCTCGACTTCACCCTAGCGGCGAGAGGTGGTACTTGCGCTTTAATCCAAGAAGAATGCTGTTCATATATTCCGGACCATAAACCCGAGATAGAAAATCATCTTGAGGTAATTCAGCAAGTGTTGGCCATGACGAAACCAGGCCCAAACCCACTGATGGACTTTTTCCAGAAATGGTTTGGGGGGTGGGGTACCATCCTAATGAACATCCTGATTGCCATTTGTGTAGGTATGCTCCTACTGGGAGTATGTGTTGTTGTGGTATCCCCTGCATGAAAAGACTGATTATAGACCTTATAGACATGTTAGTTTCTGAAACCTTATATCAAAGTACTGAGTTTGAAGAACTGCTAAAAGACTAAAAGCTTTCATAAGTTTAAACTGAATGACTCTCTTAACTGCAAATCCTGAGTGGAAGAGGTTAGGAGAAGAAAACAAACTGTTTATGCTTATTTTGAAAGTAGAATAAAAGTATTAATAGGGGGAAATGTTAGAAAAATATGTATTAATGTGTATATTAGCAATATGCTTAGTGCATTTAGAAGCTTGAAAAGAGTTAACACATTTATTCTATTTCATACTGCATAAATCTGTACAAACTGCAGTTGCTTTCTGACCTTGTATTATTAGCTAAAGTCTTGCTTGTGCCTTGGAAATTTACTGAGAAACAGGTGATTTATGCTTGCATTAGGAAAATAATGAATAGAACAATACTACTTGTATGAAACTTAGACAAGAAGTTCCACTGTGCCATGAGAAAATACACAGCTGTAGAAGTTACAGATAATTAGTACAAAGCCTGCTTGAAAATATGAACTGCAATCAGCATTTGCTTGTATCTGTATTAGAAAAGTACCTTGAAATGTAACACTGTACAATAGATGCTTGTAAATGGATTTATGGTCACCAAGGCCAGGTTGTTTTTCTGAAAAGTTTCTCACAAATCTAGTCATGTCAGCAGAAAATCTGAGTAACATCTGCTGAAGAACAATACTGAAAGTTGTGTTTGATTATGTCAGATTAGAAGGCCATGTCTTGTAAAATAGTATAAGAATAAACATACTTCCTGTTAGTAGTTAGACAAATCCTTGTATTTGCATGTTTTTGTCTCCTTGCTGCAAGTAAATTAAAGTGCCTTAACTGAACCTTACGTGTATTGGTCTTTGAAGTTTTTTCCTTTGACACACAACTAAATTGTCATCCTTTAAGAAGTCAGTGTATTTAAAAAAACTTTTACCATTTTAGGCAGGAAATATATATATATTTTTTTTGCATAAGTTGACCTAAGTTTTCTTAAGATGTGGTAGTTTGTAAACTGCTAGTTGATATTACATTTCACTTATCCAAGTTTTACTACACTGCCATTCCACATTAGGGAAATTTTCTGACTTTTATTTAAAAATGTTAAAAGATTATTTCTTTATTTGTGGATAAATCATAAGTTAATGAGATCTTTGCTTTCCTTTTGCTAGCACTAAGAGAATTAGATATATTTTGAATTACCAGGTTTAGGTGATTGTTGTTTTTTTTTGTAAGCATTTATTAGTTTAACAATTATGGCTTTACTAGTCTTGTGTTTTACACATTTTCTTTGGGGAACATCACTACACCATCAACTCATTTGGGTTTTATTCACCTTATATATCTTCATTTCTTGACAGAAATTAAACCAGTTGTCCTCTGTTCCTGTCAAAGCTGGTGGCTGAACCCTTGAGCCATCATTTCTTTAATCATTATTGCAGGAGGATTCCTATATAGCTAGAGGTGCTAGGAGTGTAGAGGTGCTAGGAGTGTAGGGGTACTGGGAGCAGAGAGGTGCTAGGATTGTAGAGGTACTAGGAGCAGAGAGGTGCTAGGAGCAGACAGGTGCTAGGAATGTAGGGGTACTAGGAGCATAGCGGTGCTAGGAGTGTAGAGGTGCTAGGAGCATAGAGGTGCTAGAAGCGTAGAGGTGCTAGGAGTGTAGAGATGCTAGAAGCACAGAGGTGCTAGGATTGTAGAGGTACTAGGAGCAGAGAGGTGCTAGGAGCATACAGGTGCTAGGAATGTAGGGGTACTAGGAGCATAGCGGTGCTAGGAGTGTAGAGGTGCTAGGAGCATAGAGGTGCTAGAAGCGTAGAGGTGCTAGGAGTGTAGAGATGCTAGAAGCATAGAGGTGCTAGGAGTGTAGAGGTGCTAGGATCATTCTTCAGGTTTTTCTCATCACACATGCTCTTTACAGCCTGCCTTAATGCTGGTGCAACTTTGTCTGTATACTGCCCTTCTTCCAGTCAGTATTTTTTCATCAAAAACCTTCAAGCAAAACACCATTAAACTATATTCTTGTGTCCTGCATGTGCTATTCCATTTTTGTCAGGGAAAAAAAAAATCAGCATTTTACCTTTGCTTTTTTCAGCACACAGTTTTTAAAGAAAAGATTCTAGGGCGATTAATATCAAGCAGTGCAGAAAGCAGAGCTCGTAAAGAGCACTAAATGGGAATCATCTAAGGGTGCTGCAGGAGTCCTAAAGAAATGCTACTGCATCTGTTCTACTTCTGATTCAATTCAAGTGACTCCCGAAAGCAAGAATATGACATAATTTAATAAAGTTCTGAAATGCACCTCACTGACCATAGTGCTGACAATAGTTAAAGCAGCACCTTTCTTGGTGACTATCATGTGAGATGAAGGAGTTTCAAGATGAGCTAGGATACTGAGAGTTTTCACCACCTCAGCACCGTGTACCTCCCTCATATCTGTCCTCTGTCTTAATTCAGCCATCTGTAAAATACAAAATATTTGCAAGGGTGTCTTTCAGTTTGGTACAGGAAAATTCAATGAAACAAACAGTCCTACACTGGACTGGTACTAGTCTATGGACAGAACACAGGGATACAGATTTTTGCAGGTATATGGGAAGGTTTAATATTGTAGATGCTGTGAGATCATGGTGAGGATTTCTACATGAGACAGATGAATTCTATAGACATCGGTGGATCTAAACCTAAGTTTGTACACAGAAGGGGTGGGAATTTGAAAACATTTTGGCAATTAAATGCCATTAATCCTATGAATAATACATTGATGAATGTGTATAAAGTGTGGAACATATAATTACTGTAAATCTATTTTCCAAGGAAAAACATTAACACAGGATGCTGTAAGTGTTAGTACTACTACCAAAGTTCATTATGATTGTAATACTATGAGCACTGTTTATCTTGCTATTTCTATATAATGCCCTGCACTTCACATGGGCAAGGCTGTTAAGTAGTTATGGGAGAGAATGCACCAACATAAATATGCTATAACAAATCAGTCCTTCAGAATGCTTTGGATTAACACAGTCAGACATGTGACAAGTTTTGTGTGTGTGTTAGAAAAGTTTATGACTGATTGTACAGGTGGAGACTGAAACATATTTATTTTACCATGTGGTGTGCTGGCAGATTAAATTGCAAGCTGAAAAACTGACAGGACTTAATGAAATAAAAAGTGCTTTAAAATAGAAAACCAGATTTAAATTTATATTCCAAAATTGCAATGATTATTTAGATTTATTGTACATTTTTCACATGTAACTGTTTTTTTAAATGTTCATTTCACACGTATTTTTGGGATGTAATTTTACCTGTTGCTTAAATGGTAGTGATTGTCTCCCATATAACATTTAAATCACGAGTAATCCCAGTATATTTAAAAAGCCCATTATGCAAAGTTTATTTATTTTGATAAAGTCCTTTCTTCATGGATAACAGTTATTTTCTTGGTGAAGACATCACTTTTTGACAGAACAATCATTCATAGGGCTTTTTATTCTGTCTTATGTTTTTTTGTGATATGTAGATGCACTAAAACATATAACAATAATTTCAATGATCAGGCATTATACTTAGAAAAAACCCGCTAGCATCATTTATATAATTTTATATTATAAAACATTTTTTTTTATTTTGTTTTCTAACTGCATATTTATGCTAATAATAACCATCTCTCCATATTTTGTAGCATTTCTATATAAACTGGTTTACTTCAGCAAACCCTAATGCAAGACTCTCACTGGCTGAGAATTAACAACACATTGTTGAAATATACTATGGCTGGTAGTTCCTCTTCTAACAGTACTGGTGTTCTATTTTCATCCAAGCATCAGACAAAATAACATATTGGGCACCAGCCACAAAAAAATGTAATACATTTTGAAGTGATGAACTCTGACTGTCTGTTTTTCACTCACATAATAAACCCATTCTACCAATAGCCCAGTTACAATCTTATCACATAGTCTTGAAACTGACTACTAATAAAAATGCAGATTACTAGTTTGACCCTTTACACAATATTTCTTGAAGGTGCTCACTATTTAGCAGTTTATCTATGCAGAACATTGAAAATACAGCATAACCCTTACCCTAGGCATAGTTTTATCCGAACACAAACTTAAATCTGCATATAGTCCTATTATTAAACCTAACATAAGCATAACCCAAATCCTACATCTAAACCTAACATTAATTATAAAACTAATATTAGAGCCAAGCCTAACCCTAAATCTAAAAGTAACCAAAACCTAATGGTGATGAAAGCGAACAAATCATTCCTATCCTCAAGCCAAGCCCGAAATGCTACCCTAAAGTCATTACCGACTTGTACAAATGCGACAGTAATTAAAGGAAATTGAATGATATTTCTTTCAAAATAGCATTTGACTGTCATTTTATTCAAAGGCAGCATATATACATAATCGTGATGCTTGCAGGATGGTATTGTCCTTGACAAATCCTCAGATAATCTTATAATGAATTTTTTGTTAATGCCTCATGTGATATAGAAATGCAATTAGCATATATTTGATAGTCAATGCTCCTGAATATTAAGATTTCCTTAAAATTCTGTCCAAATACAAAGGTTAAACAAATAATCTCGTCTTGATAGTTACTCATTTTTTTTGAACAAAACATTCTCTAAGGAGTTCTATAAGCTTTCTAGCAGCTTTTATTTACTTATTCATTTATTTATTTACTTACTTAGACAATAACCAGTCCTTTAAATTAGTTAGAAATAAGCATAATATTAATCACTTGCACGTGAGAAGCTACCGGTGAATAACCCTCGTAAATGAAAAATTAAAATGCTGTTTTCCATTTTTGCAGGGTGCTAGAATATTTAAAGAGGATTGTTGTTTTTTTTAATCACTGAGATGGCCTCCATTCAAGACTTTTCTCCTTCTAAATATTTCTATGAAACATGTTTCAAAAGTGTTCAGAATTTACAGTGTTTATCCTAAAAGAAACTGCCATGCTTCATTATGGTTCAAGCTTCTGCATAAACATATTCTGTAAGGAATCACAGTCTTGTTGCTTCTCATCTCTCTTTTCAAATTATCAAGCAATCTCTGTGGTATCCCCTCAAGTCTCAAAACAACCCATTAAACAAGTGTAGTGGGTCCAAAAACAAAACAGTGTAAGAAACTTCTCTGCGTGGAAGATTTTCAGTCCATATATCTCTAGTTAATCACTGTATATTAATCAGATCAGACAATAGTAGTAGAACTAGTGAACGTAAACTCGTCTTAAGTAAAAAAAAAATAATAAAAAATACATAATTGTACAGAATTATTAAGTATTCGAAAGTAATCCAAGCAAGGCAGGCAGTCTGTTTCCAGTTGAAAATCCTTTATAAAATATAAATACATAAAATTTATAATGATGTGGTACCTCTTATTTAACCAAGATTATTAAGTAGATTAATCCTCCCTTATTCAGTATGCCAACGACTCCACACTTATATCCATCTCAAATAACATTCCTGAACTACACTCCCTGACCCAACAGGCCCTCTTATCCACTGAACAATGGCTCTCTCACAATCTATTGATCCTAAATCCCAAAAAGACCAAATTCCTACTTTTCCTTCCCCATTCTCTTTCTCATCACAAAACCTCCTTTTTTATTACATCTTCTAACAATACAAATATCCAACTTGACACCCACACAAAACTCCTAGGGGTCATTATCGATGACGAACTCAAGTACAACCTACACATACTCCAATGTATAAAAAAAAAAAACAGAAACTAGTTCTGCTATATTGGAACACAAAATTCCTAACCCCTGAATCTAGACTTACCCTGGGCCAGGCACTCCTCCTCCCCTCCCTCTTATACTCCACCCCAGTTCTTACCAATATCCAGGCCTCCACTCTAAACAAACTGCAACAGACTTACCATAAAATAGCCAACACTGTAAGATATTTCTGATATTTGCTGCATAATACTGTAAGACATTTCTGATATTCACTGTGTAATACTGTAAGATATGTCTGATATTCACTGTGTAATACTGTAAGATATTTCTGATATTCGCTGTGTAATACTGTAAGACATTTCTGATATTTGCTGTGTAATACAGTAAGATATTTCTGATACTTGCTGTGTAACACTAAGATATTTGTGATATTCGCTGTGTAACACTGTAAGATATTTCTGATATTTGCTGTGTAATACTGTAAGATATTTGTGATGTTCGCTGTGTAATACTGTAAGATATTGCTGATATTCGCTGTGAAACACTGTAAGACATTTCTGATATTCGCTATGTAATACTGTAAGATATTTCTGATAATGAGTTGGAAAACTCCTAGGAAGCCATGTTTGCGCACTTCAGTGTTTGCTAGAATGTGTAAATATTGATTATGACTGTAGGCTGTTTCAATCTGGTCTTACTGTTGAGCAACAATGTAAGAATCTCTGCACACATTCATTTATATAACATGAATGTAAGGGACTTCCTGTGTACTAACTACACTGCAATGACTCATGTAATCATAGTAACAACAATTAAATATTATCTAATTACCAAATGTTATACTGAGTTGATTTTGTGTTGGATATTTTCCTTGTAGTTGCTTCATTAGTACTTACAGTGTCTATGTTTTTTATTTTTTATTTTTGTGAATTTCTGTTTGAATCCAGCTGTTCCTTGCGGCATCAGGACATTCTGATTATTTTTATTCCTTAAATGATAGACTTATCAATTAAGGACTGGCAGCATGCCAAGGGAAAGATCAGGGCAAGAAAATCAAAATCACACTAAGACAATTTGTCTAGGATGCTCTGTAATATAGATATTAATCAGTGTTATCAGTCATGACATTTTCATATCTTCTATTATATTATCATAACCAAGTGAGGTGTGTTAGCAAGAGGCATCATGTGAGACATCATGACTGGAGAATTCATTGTTGCCCTCTACATATAATGTATTCAGACAGTGTGCTAGTCATCTGTTAATCATATTTCTTGTATCTACATGTTCAAATTAATATTACAAAAGCCAAGCGGCCTGTCAGCAACTGTGCTGCAGGAGCTGAAATCTTAAACCTTAAATGAATCTGGAGAAAATTGTACTGATATTGGTGGTGAGAGTTGAACAGAGTGAGAGACACACTGAATATTGTTCATACTAAAGGTAATGCATAACTGCATTATGATTCACATTTCAATATCTATCTCAAAAAAGAAGTATTCAAAAAATTCATTTCTTGCTGTCGTATCTGCACTGCTACTACTTCTAGCTTGTACAATTTCCAAAATATGGAAGCTTGTCTCTCAACCTTCAGAGAAAAATAATACATTTTGAATATTTGCAGCATAATGTAATAAATGATATAAAGACTTTCAATTTGCTGATTACTTTCATTGCAAGGATAATTTCCTGTGGAACAATATTGCTGGCTGACGTTTCTAATAGCACATACTTTCCACAAGCTATTTATATTTGTTTGGGTTATATTTTCTACCATGATTATCAGAAATGGTTCGGATGTGAAGATGTGAATATGCTACTAGGTGTACAGTTTGTTGCAGGTGTTAAGCTTCAAGCAGTGTCATCAGTTGACCATCAATACTATACCATACCAAACTGCTCTTCATTATGAAAGTTATGAAAGTTATATTACAAGTGAATTCCATTTTGTAAATTATTACACACACACACACACACACACACACACACACACACACACACACACACACACACACACACACACACACACACAATTTATACTCCTTAATATTCTTTGGACAGAACAGTTTACATTAACAGTGTTACATGAAACCTTATACTGACTATCAATTCTGACTCAAGTTTTGTTTTGTGCAAACGGCAGGACTCTGTTTATTCTTCTGGAGAGATTAGCCCTGTTGTTTGCACTGATAGTGCTTACAAGTTCTGTAGTTATTATGATGTAAAAGTATAAATTTTACGGCATACCAGTACTCTTTTTTTGTCTCCAGGATTCTATTGGCTCTTCTTCTTGCACTCAGTTGACCTATATGTTCATCCATCTTTGAGAGAGTCCTTTGTACCATCCAGTCCCCAGTGGAGCTTAGAGTCAGGTGATAATACTATCTATTAAGCCATCTAATCTTCAGTGGAGCTTAGATTGAGGTGATAGTACTGTCTAACAGGATCTACAGGTTGGCCTGCTCCCTATCTCCACCTCTTTTAGCTGCTTATCAGCTCTACTATAAATGACTTGGGAGGTACATGTGAGCATGCAAGGCTGTTCAAGCTGCAGTAATACATTTGCACTTGTGCAGGTGTCGCCAGTGCAGTAAGCCAACGTACCTCCCCCTCCCAAGATGTACACGTTGGCATTGGCCATTCACTTCCATCCTCCTGTTACTAGCCCCCCCAGCACCACTGCAATGAGTTAAACACACATCATCTGCTGGATGCTCAAAGCTTTTCCCCTTTGTGCCATGTGGCTGCGACTCATTCATGTAGTAGTCATAATAATAAAGAAAGTGCTACATTAAAAATGGAAACGGTAGAGATATTTATGAGGAGAACCCAGTTGAATGGTGCACAAATGAGTTAAAAGTGGAGTGGTGATTAAGGAAAATTCTCCTCAGAAAAGGAAGATGGAAAGTGGATATTAATAGTGGGGGAAACAAGAGGGAGTAAATACTGAATGATGGCCACAGGGACTGATTTATGTAATTCTGAATGGACAGACTCTGGGAGAAGCCCATCAGTGTTTTAGAGCTTGAATAAAAATATGATTGAATTTCAGAGACTGAACTTTGCTATGGTTACACTATGCTTCGCTGAATCTCATCTGTTGTAGTACACTTGCCTGAACCTTACTGCATGTAATTATTCCTTTGACACTACAGATGCTCTAAATGGGCAGTACTTAAAGAAAATAGTTTTGTACTAATGTAAAACACCTCCAAGTAAGAGTTTCTGCAGGAAGTAAGTCTTCCTATCCTCCATTCTGAGCAATACAAAACACGCAGTTGTCAGTCAAGCCTCAAGTTTAATTTTTATTGTGAAGTTTGTTTCCTTTCCTTTAATCTCAGACTTGTAGGGTCACATACAAAGAAAGCATTATTCAATTATTAGATTTTTCACCCCTGAACTTGATTCTGCAATCTCAGATATCATTTCAGTTTTCTGTGAATTCTTTTTCTTATTTTCTGTGGAAATATATCATTAAATCAATTTACTGGCTGTCTCAAGAAATGCTCAGAGAAAGTAATAATTCAAGCTACTGTCCCTCAAAGGTAATTCTGAAATGTAACTAAAGAGAAAACATTATTTCCAGTAAGACATCCTACAAAACCTCTATTTTTTGGGAAAACAAGCATTATGTGAAAAGTGACATCAACTCGGCTTTTCTACCCGTTATTTAACTTGAAAGTAAAATTAACTACTACAAATAGTTTTTATAAATGCAATTTCCAAGGGCAATACTATTGCTTTACAGGTCAAAGTATATTCTTTTTTATAATGATGGAAATCATTTTCCCTTGAATTGATTGGCTAGGGAAGCTCCTTGAACATGTGCAACACACAGAAGGTGGGCAATGAGAGTGACTGTTGTAGAAACCACAAAGACGTTAGTCTTCAGTAAAAATGAACATCATAGCAGTGTTTGTGGAGCATACTATTGTTTTGGTCTTGGCTATAAAATGCATGCATATGGTATGAAATGTCTGCAACGTATAAAGAATTCACACCTTTACTTGCAAAATGATTTTCTCAGACAACAGTGACTATGCAGAATAATATTCTGCTATCTTTATAATCTGCATTCAAAGTAACTAAAATTAGCATTATATGCCTGTGAGAGGACCATGGTACAAACAATTCGCTGCATAAACTTTAAGCAGTCCATGGTTCTGTCCTTAAAACTTATTTTCCAGTTAAGGCTGATTAACCTCAACATTAAAGGCATTTTTTTTTTAATTCCTTGATCTCCACCACCTCCACTGATGGCATATATCATGATACTATCAACTACTGAGGAGAAATTGTAATGCTCTGTCCACAAATCCCATTTTATCTTAATTTGCATTGTATAGCTACTGAAAGAAAAGATGGATGTCGTATTAAAAAGTGCAGGTGGAAATTACTGCCTACTCATAAGAAGAACACACATTCTCAGTGTCTGCTCTCAGTCTTCTATTCTGCACTGATAATCTCTTCAGTGCACTAAATCATTTCATAAATTACAAGCCACTGACATATATGGATATATTGCAGCTCTAAATCAACTTTGTTTCATGCTGTAATGTTGAGGTTAAAAAAATGAAAGAATGGCTACACGATATAAAGTCTCAAGGAAGAGCTATACAGCGGTGGTATGAAGCCTGATAGGTGCACAAAATCAGAACTCCAGTTGGCATCCTAACTCAATGTCCATGTGATTGTCAGTTTTTTGCATCCTACTCAGCACAAGCACAAGCCAGACAGACTTCATGCATATAGTTGAAAAAAAGGATGTGGAAAAAACAAAAAGCACCAGTGTGTGTCAGATTTGTAAAGGTAGAATTACCTTTCACTTCTATTTCTGTTTCAGTTATTAGATCTCTGACAGGAATTCAGAAAATAATTTCCTGGCTAACCTGAATGACAGTTACTTTGGGTTATTTAATAAGTATTATAAGGTACATTATTTATCGACCTAGTCAAAGCACTTTGTGAAATCCCACAAATATTCTGCTACTGAAATTCCATCAAAGTGTATGTGGCATTCCACATTTTATCATCAACAAGATACAAAGTTCTAGCATTTATTAAGAAGACATAAAAGCAACATATTAGTAAGTAATGCTTGCTGAAACACACTGTAGTAGGAATTAATCATAAAACATGTTCAGCTCATTAGGTACATTTTCACATAGTCTGGTCAGCATATGCAAAGATGTAAATGAAATGGTAGAAAAGGCACAGTAAATGTTAGAACCTAAATTTCATTATGTTAATGTTACAAGATTATGGCCTATTCTAAGTCCACCTTGGTACTAAAGAACTGAAGCAATCACAGACAGCAGAAAGTTTGCATTAGGGACTGATGCCAGAAATATTAAGAGACTCATCACTCGACAGGCATAAAAAATAGCACTGATCACAGCCACCTCAGAGACTAAGAGACTGCACTGCAAAAGATACTTCTGTTTGTTTTATTCTCCAGAGCTTAATTAACATTTATGTCACAATACAGGGAGTATTATCTGATGTTGCATTTTCCCCTAAGAACGCAAGTAGAGAGGCTTGAAAGGCTGCATGGTGTGGTACTTTAATTCTTTAAGACATATAATTTCTAATTTTTTAACCTTTTGAAGATACTAATGTGAACATGCAGGTGCTCCGAGAAATAACAGTAATTGTAGAGAAATAACAGAGATGGGATTTGCTCAACAGCAACTCAGCTACATAAAGAACATAATTTATTATCATAGTAAGGTACTCGAGTGTATATGTTATGTGATAAGATTTACTCTTCTCTATGGTATTTCCTAATCACCCTCTTATACCTTCACAGGTACTATTACAAAATAAATACATATATCCCTTGTCACAAGTACTTGTCTGAAGGGCTCTTAGGAAAAAAGGAAAGCCAAAGGCAAATGCATTCAATTCTTTAAAAACACCAGCTGAGGAAATGGTCCACCTAATTTTCAAACTTATTTCTGCATATTAAAGTGATGACATTTTAAATATCTGGAGCAGTAAAGAAAGTCATGCTTTTTTCTAATTCATGGTTAAAAAGAGATCATACATGTGATAGATAGTATTCTAAACTACAGAACATTTATGCTGCATTAACAGTTAATAAAATTGACCTGTACAAATCAAATAAACTAGATCCACGAGTTTTTGCAACACAGCCAAGCTTTCACCAAGGCTAATTGCAAGTGTTTTTGCCTCTCTTTTAAAAGTACTGTCTCAGTTGTAAAACAGAACAGTTTACTTACAGAAAAATTCAAGCTTCTTTTAAAAAGTCAGACAAATCAGATACAGAAACTTTTTTTTTGGTACTTAATTGTTGTATTCCTGCAAGTTTGGCCCTGATGAAGGGCTCCAATAAAGCATCCTTTCTAGTTGCATGAACAAAACACCCTTAACAGCCTTCTAACCTCAATGCTCCACCCCCTTGTAACTTACCAAAAGATTAGATAGTATGGCTATGCACACTTCTTAACTTCTCTGTAGTCAGCTTGGTAGATATAGGCATCTTGAGACAATATAGCACATCTTTCATGCTTACTGACAAACACTTAATCCTTTAAGAAGCAGACACAGTACGTGAGAGATGTACTTACACAATAACACCAAACCTCTCACATGCAACCGCACATCAGGTTTTCAAAACAGATAGTCATAATACATATATAGACTACTGTATGCTGAGGCACTTAAAAGTAATCTTCCTAAACAAAAAAGATCACCTAGACTGCCCACTGTCAAAGCTATGCCTCAGCAAGCTCAAAGGCATTCAGAAAAATCAACAACTAACACTAGATATACTGTTCCTCTCAGTGGAGCCCCACACATAAGCCCCTAAGACAAGCAAGCACACTTCCCAGGACTCTCATCATAAGGGCTACATTGTAAGATATGCCAATGCCCCTCTAACTAGGCTGAATAAGGAAAAAATTACTGTTAGTGGCTTATCTGCAGCCAGGATCCATCAGATCATGCCACACTCAAGTTATTGAGCCACTGGTACCAGTATGACTGTAGATGTAAATCATTGGAGATGTACCTCCCTGGACTATATGAGGATAGACATTGAGGAGCTTTCACACTTTGTGTCTCAGGCTGGTACATAGGTCTCAGCCTCTTAAGAGGCCAATGTGGAACACAGACCCTAGCAATGTGTGACAAACAGTCGAAATGTGGAACACACTATTTTCGCACTACTCGAAAATGCACCATTTCCATGGGACCTGGTTGAAGTGGGCTTTCTGCCAAAAGTACTAAGTTAGTGAATATTGTATATTTTTAAAATTCAATAGGACACACATCACATAAAACAAAGTCAACAGAAACCATTGATAAAATGCAATATACTCAGCAGCAAATAGTTACATAAAAGTATTCAAGTGCAACTGTTAAAAAAATGCTGTGCAGCACCTGGTTTTCCAACCCCTCCACATTTTCTGCCAATTAAATCCATTAACTCAACCAATCAAGGAAAAATTAGAGCAGAATCAGGGACAATTAATTAGTCAGGGACACATAAAATCCTGCTACCATTACCTTGAGCATTGATAGAATAAGAGAATGTGAATTAATACACACTTTCTGAAATAAAAAGTTTATAGCTTGTCATTATTAAACATAACGTACAAACTTTTCTCCAAAAGTCACCAGCCTGGCTCTCAATGAATCACAGACAAATCCAGAAATATTCAGGGACGCTTATGCACCAACTTTTCTCCAAAAGTCACCAGCCTGGCTGTCAATGAATCAGAGACAAATCCAGAAATATTCAGGGACATTTATTTGTAGTTGAGAAGGGGGGCTGTCATGTCAACAGGTTGATAAAAGGAGTGCACTATAAAGAAGTTTTAGCAACAGTGGATTGTTAACTTAGGAGAGTGACATTGTTTCTGTGTGCGATGTCCTTAAAGAGTAACCAGACAAGGATCCTTGTCTAGCAGTGAGAAAAGATTGTATTATTATTTCAAGACAGTGAATATATATGTTTAATAACACAGTTGAGTGGAGGGGTTGCTGCTGCATATTATTCTTAGCTCCAAGACAAAGCCAATAAATGGGAAGAATGACCCAAAAATACCATTAGATTTAAATACTACTCCTCCTAATAAAATATTTTTCATTTTAATGTATTTTCTGAAGGATATGAACTCTGAAATGCAAATGTCTGTGTCATTACGGAATAAACAACGAAAGGTCCAAATATGCAAGGCAAAATCCCTCAGGGATATTCTGTGAAATTAGGGGTACCACTCAACATCTGAGCACAAAGATCACAGCAGTGGCCTTTAAAAATCATAGGTAGCAAGAAAATTCAAAAAACGAATACTTTCTTACTTTTAGGAACACAGGTTTACTTTTTAATAGATACTGCATCCATGTAGCTATAATAATAATGAACCTCTCTTGGTCTTCACTTCTTTAATGGTGTATATATTGTTGAATTTGTCTCGGTATATGAAGGAATCAGTAAAGATAAGTGGGCCAAGGCTAAATATGAGTGCAAAAAATATCACTGATAAGTATGCATTTTGAGCTAAGCACTTCCTTATTTTAATTGTTTTCAAGAAGGTTAACTTACTGTCACTTTAATAAGCTAACCATGCCGCTTTCAACTTCTACTAAGACAGCAACCAAAATTGTACTTCTCATTCTTGTTAATTGGGAAATATCAAGCATGTCTCAGGAGTTTTGGTTGGTCCTGTTATAGTTGGCTTGCTTAGAAATGCAGAATAGCAAAAGCAAATTCAAATGCAGAATATATATATTTGTTGTTTATTACCTTAGGCACTAAATTCCACTGCAAGCCAGTCAAAAGTCACAAAGCGAAGCAGTGGCTGCTCATTGTGGAACAGTGGGCTTAATCGATCACAAATGCGGAGCTTTCTGCACAATCCGGAGCACTTGGCTGCTCAGGGCTGGTATGAGCCTAGCACAGAGCAGCATATTACTATCATTGAGGATGATGCCACAATATGACCAAAAAATAATTGATTTCAACAACTAACTGTCTTTCTGGTGCACACTGAGAGGATTCAATATTTGTCAGCTTGGGGGCCATGGTTAACAGACCACGTTGCTTTGCTAGGGAGGGTCTGCACCTCCCCTCAAGGATTTTGAATACTGGCTAAAATGTTATCCACCCCACAGTCCCTTTTTTTTAGGCAATGCCAAAATAATGAAACCTATCAAGACAGCAAAATCAACTCATTTGGACCTCAAGGTGCTTCTGCTCAATATCAGGAGTCTAAATAAAAAAATATACTACTTCCAAGCCCTGCTTACTCTTGAATATATAGATATCTGTGCAGTTACCAAGACATGGCTTAAAGAGGCAGAGAGTACCCTGGCAGTGTAAGGTTTCAGTGCCTTCCACACTTTTAGACCAGTAGCTGCACAGACAGGGGCTAAAGGAGAAGGGGTCTTGATGTACATCAGTAACAGGTGTACATCTAGGGTGGTCAAACTGGATGAAGTGTTGGAGTTTCTTCATGTTCATATCACCATAGACAAAATCCTGCACCATATCCTAGCCAGCTATAGATTACCCTCCATGTCCCAAGAAGCTCAAAATGCATACTAGAACCTACTGGGGACACTTACCATCCAGCCAGGCACTCTACTACTCATGGTAGACTTTAATTACCCCTCTATAGACTGGGATTCCTACACAGTCTGAATTTCTTAAATACAACCATCCTTGACCAGATAGTGAATATGCCCACTAGAGGCACCAACATACTGAACCTCATGCTCACAAATATGGAAAAACACTGCACCCACATCTTCTCCTTCCTGGTAAGGTGAGACCATAAAGCTGTCTCCTTTGAAATCAAAATTAACTCTGTAATCCCATTAAAATCAGTAACAGTTAAGAACTATTCCAAGGCAAATTACCTTTTAATTGATGGTTTGTTAAAATTCAGTGCCCCTTCAAACACAGAACACAGCAACCTATGCTGATTTGCTCTCAGAAACCCTGTACAACCATGTCACTGGCTGCATAGAGGCTGCTGTACCTACCAGAAGTAAGCCCAGTACTAGCCCCCGAAACAAACTGCCCTGGTGACATCCCATATTAAACAGGATATACAACAAAAGGAAAAAAATACTGCAAAAATAAGGAAGGGTAATTCCCATGAAGATAAAGACTCTCTCATTAAGGGGTGATCCACCTTGGATCCCAGGAACTACTGCTCCATCAGTCTGACGAGCCGGATCTGCAAGGCCATGGAACGTATTATCATGGAACTTATAAACAAAGACATTGGCAACCTTCAAATACTGGACCCCATACTGTTTGGATTCCTGAAGAGCCGATCTTGTCTCCTGAACCTGATTGACTTCTTCGAATCAGTCTCCAGAGCCGTGGACAAGGGTAACGTGGTCCACATACCCTATCTGGACCTCGCCAAGGCCTTCGACACCATCCCCCACTCTGGAATCATAGATAAACTTACTAAGCTGGGCATTAATCCCTGTGTCACTTGATGGGGTGCCAAATGGCTTACTGACAGAACCCACACTGTAAAAGTAGCTGACTCCAAATCCAGCTCCCAAGTGACAAGTGGAGTACCTCAGGGTTCAGTCCTGGGACCGCTCTTGTTTGGCATCTACTTCTCTGAAGTACAGGCCAACACTAAGGGACTCTGGCTAACAAAGTTTGCAGATGACTGCAAACTGGGAGCCATTATAGAATCCCCAAATGACGTGGATATTCTACAAAAGGGCCTTACAGAAACAGATGTCTGGTGCCAGAGCCATGGGCTCAAACTCAATGCCAAGAAATGTATAGTTATCCCCTTTGGGAAAAAAACATGTACCCGTGAATTACCACATAGGTGGCAGTACACTAAACACTGAAAGTGTGATAAGAGACTTAGGAACACAGGTGGACAGTGGTCTCACCTTCGATAACCACATCATCACAACAGTCAGGAAATCCTTCTATGTGGCACACCTCATCACCAAGGGTTTTTCATCCAGAAAAAAGGAGGTTATTGTCTCACTGTACTCATCCCTCATTAGACCCATTATAAAATACAATGCTCTGTTTGTTATGTACCTCTCAAGACACCTGCAACAACTGGAAAGGCATCAGAAATACCTCACTAAAAGAATCACAGGCCTAAAGCAAATGCCCTATGCTGACCATCTAAAAAAACTCCAGCTATACTCTGTCACATATCGTCTACTCAGAGGTGATCTCTGCTTAACATACAAGGCTATGTCAAACCCAGAGCTGTTGGACATGCTACACTTAAAGAAATCCCAATCCCTCAGAGCCACATGCTCCAGGGATCTAAACCTTGAGATAACAATGGACAAAACATGCTGAAGGGATAGGTTCCTGACCCAGAGACTCCCCAGACTCTGGAATAGACTGCCCATACATGTCAAGCAGAGTGCATCTTTGGCCCTCTTCAAAAGGAACCTTGATGATTGGATGGAAGATTGGAAATTCACCCCAGGGATCATATCAATCACCCTGCTAGACAGGGGTCCAGGGAAGTGAATACTGTTGGAAGAAAAAGCCAGTGAATTGTTATGGCTAGGCTTGTATAGGCCCTAGGGCCGATAGCCTAGTACCAACCTATGAACCTATGATCCTATAAATGGGCAGCTAAGAGGTCTAATTAGGTCAAGTAAAGCCAACTTTGAGGTTAAGATATCCTCCCAGGTAAAGGACAACCATAAGGTGTTCTTCAACTACATCAGAAACCTCAAAGGCAGCACACAGCAATGTGCTGAACTGATGGTTGATAGTGCCATATTCACTATATTTGGCAATATAGCAAACCTGTTAGCAGGCAAATTCTTTCCATGACTTTGCAAACAAAACTAGTCAGACAATGGGTCTCTAGTTTCCAGGATCTGTTGATGGTCCTCCCTTGTGAAGTGGGATGACTGTCACTTTTCTTGATATATTGGAAAATATTAGGGTTCAACCAAACACCCTATTAATGGGCGATTTCAACTACCCCACCATTAACTGGGAAAACTACTCATATACCAACTCATTTGCTCAACGCTTTCTGGAATTCATAAATTCCATACCATGGATCAACTTATCCACACCCCCACCATGGGCAACAATATCCTAGACCTAGTCATTACCAACATGAGTGACCAGTGTTCCACACCTGAAGTCAACTCCTCGTTGGACAGATCCGACCATAAGCTAATCACTCAAGATATTCACATCCCGTCCCCACCCCCATTAAGGAAACCATGGTAAAAAAATTTCTCCGAAGCCAACTTCATGCTTCTTAAGACAGAAGTGGCGAACTTCGTGATACCCATGCAGATGGACAATACAGTTACGACTGCTGAATCCTACACAAATGCACTCTATAAGCACTTACATGAGTGCATGGATCGTGCTATCCCAAACAGAACCAAGACGCTACCCTCCAAAAAAAGGAAGCCAATCTGGTGGTCCCCTGCCATAAACAAACTCTACAACAGAAGGAAGAAACTGTTGCAAAAGAGAGTAAAATCCCATGAGTGGAGGAGCTCCCTGGTCAGCCTAAGTAAGAAGCTAAGATCCCTTATAAGATCCTCCAAAGCTAGCTAAGAAAACAAAATCATCACTTATTCTAGGGACAACCACAAAGCATTCTATAGCTATGTCAAGAATCTTAATAGCAACACGCAGATCTGCTCCGAGTTACAGCACAACGGCACGAAAATTACAGAACCAACTGATATTGCCAACATCCTGGCAGATAGGTTCAATGTTAACTTTACCCTCTCTCACCCCTGAAAGGGCACATATCTATACAGGAAGAATGCAGAGTCCCTGTAATCACAACTACGCAGGATAAAGCTGCACACTCTAAAGCCAAAAACACAGCATCCATGGGACAGGATAACATCACAGGTTGCATTTTACACAAACTTCAGAACGAACTGGCTCCCCACCTAAGCACCATGTTCAATCATAGCCTCACATCAGGCTTTGTGCCCACTGAATGATGCACAGCAACAGTTATCCCACTCCACAAAGGGGGAGCCACCACTGATCCTGGGAACTATTGGCCTATTAGCCTGATGAGCCTGGTCTGTAAGGCCATGGAACGTATCATCATGGAACTCATAAACAAAGACATTGGTAACCTCCAAACTCTGGACCCCACCCATTTCGGGTTTGTGAAAAGCAGATCATGCCTGATGAACCTGATCGACTTCTTTGAGACAGTCACCAAAGCCATAGACAAGGGTAAGGTGGTTCACACAGCCTATCTTGACTCGCCAAGGCTTTTGACACCATCCCCCATTCTGGAATTATAGCTAAACTCACTAAACTAGGTAAAATTCCCTACATCACAAGAAGGATTGCCAACTGGCTCACTGACAGAACCCACATTGTAAAAGTTGCAGACTCCAAATCTGACTTCAAGCCAGTGACAAGTGGAGTACCACAGGG
This sequence comes from Protopterus annectens, assembly GCF_019279795.1. Taxonomy (NCBI): domain Eukaryota; kingdom Metazoa; phylum Chordata; order Ceratodontiformes; family Protopteridae; genus Protopterus; species Protopterus annectens. The sequence continues at coordinate 111,487,017 of NC_056728.1, read as the reverse complement.
TTCAGTCCTGGGACCTCTCCTGCTTGGTATCTACATCTCTGAAGTACAGGCTAACACAGAAGACCTTTGGCTAATGAAGTTCACAGATGACTGCAAACTAGGAGCCATAGTTGAGTCTCCAAATGATGTGGACATCCTACAGAAGGGCCTCACTGAGACAGATGCCTGGTGTCAAGCCATGGCCTCAAGCTCAATGCCAAAAAGTGCACTGTCATCCCCTTTAGTAAAAACTTTGTACCCATGAAATAACACATAGGCAGCAGTCTACTTAATGCTGAATGTGTGATAAGACACCGTGGAACCCAGGTGGACATAGTCTCTCCTTTGATAATCACATCGCCACAGTAGTCGGGAAATCCTTCTATGTGGCACACCTCATCACAAAAGAGTTCTCATCCAGGAAAAAAAAAGGTCATTGTTCCCCTCTACTTGACACTCATTAGACCTATTATAGAGTACAATGCCCCTTTTGGAATGTACCTCACAAGACATCTGCAGCAGCTGTAAAGGCCACAGAAGTACCTCACAAAGAGGATTACTGCCCTCAAACAGATGCCCTATACTGACCGTCTCAAAAAACTCCAGCTTTACTCCATAGCATATCACCTACTCCAAGGTGATCTCTCCCTTACATGTAAAGCTATGTCAAACCCAGAGCTGTTGGACATGCTACACCTAAAGAAATCCCATTCCCTCCGAGCTACATGTTCTAGGGACCCAACCCTTGTCACCACAATAAACAATGCTGGAGGTATAGATTCCTGTCCCAGAGACTTCCCATACTCTGGAACAAGCTACCCATCTATGTCAAGCAAAGTTCCTCATTAGCACTCTTTAAGAAAAATCTTGATGAGTGGATGGGAAATAGGAAATACACCCTGGGGATCACTTCTGTTGCTCTGCTCAACAGGGGCACAGGAAAATAACTTTCTTGGGTGGCATAAGCCAGGGAACATTGTTGGCTAGGCTTACTTAGGCCCTTGGGCCGATAGCTTAGTACCTACCTATGAACCTATGAACTTTAATCCCCTCTCACCTACAATCATCTCCCAAAAATACCCTCAAACATAACCCCTCTAACTATAACTAGGAAGCATATGTTGGATGCACTCGGTAAAGCCATGAACACAGCCTCAAGGGTCCCTGATAACATTCCAGGATGCTGCCTGAACAGTCTAAATATTAGGACCCCTGGAGCTATTAGTTAATGATAGTCTTAAAACAGGCTTTGTGCCATGACAAATGGAGGACAGTGACAGTCATCCTGCTTCACAATGGAGGACCATCAACAGATCCTGGAAACTAGAGACCCATTAGTCTGACTAGTTTTATTTACAAAGTCATGGAAAGAATTATCACTGAATTTATTAGCAAGTATATAGGACACATCCAGACACTGGATCCATCCAAGTTTGTCTTTATCCAGGGAAGGTTATTCTTATGGAATCTGGTAGACTTCTTTGAAAAGGTCAATAAGGCAAAGGTTGAGGGCAAAATGCTGCACACTGCCTACATAGATCAGGCTAAAGCATTTGATACAATACCTCACATAGGAATTGTCAACAAACTTATGGAACTAGGAATAAACCCCTTTATGACATGCTGGATAGCTAACTGGGTCACTGATATGATCTAGGAGGTTAGACTCAGTGAGTCCACCCCCACAAAGAGGCCAGTCACCAGTGGCATCCCAAGGCCTCTGTGCTGGGCCCACTCCTCTTTGGCATCTACTTCTCGGATGTCAAAGCCAATTTCAAAGATCTCTGGCTAACCAAGTTTGCAGATGATTGCAAACTGGGAGCAGTCACTGAATCCACCCAAGATGAGAACAGCCCACAGAAAGGTCTAACACAGACAAACACTTGGTGCCAAAGCCAAGGCTTAAAACTCAATACCATTAAATAAATGATAGTACCTTTTGGGAAGTCAACAACCCTGGTTAACTACTCAATAAAACACACCTAAAAGCTGATTCAGTAATCAGGGATCTGGGAGCTCATGTAGATAGTAACCCAGCCTTCGGCCAACATGTGTCCAACGTAGTAAGAAATTCCTGCTATGTTGCTCAACTTATAAGCAAGGGCTTGGCACCTAGGTCCAGAGAGGTCATCAGACCTCTGTACTTAGCCTTCATTAGACCCATCATAGAGTCTAATTCCTCCTTTGATATGTACTTGACCAGATGTGCAGCAACTGAAACATCTACAATGGGTCCTTACAAAAAGAATACAGGGAGTAAACAAATTCAGACTTCTGAGAAGTGATCTTTGTCTGGCATGCAAGGGGTCCCTTAACCCTGTTTTTTATTTATTTATTGACATTTGATTACCAGGAAAGTCCAACTGGATGGAAGCCCATTTACGGTGGCGACCTGGGGAGAAAAGCTCCAAATTATTATAAAACATTTTAAGAATAATAATTTTACAATCTTCAAAAATAAAAACAAAAACATCTGCAGTTTAAATAATTATAATAAATTAGACATAATATAAAAACATTGGTTATGAATCAATAAAAATCATTTAATATTTAGAGAAATTAAACATAAGTTAATCTAATACAAATAGGAATTGCAATATGAAGTGAAAGAAAAACAGGTTTATGGTATATTTAGAGAGAAAGTCGAGGAAGACAATAAAATAGCAATAAGGAAGTAAGGAGGTATAAGGAATGAAAATGTACTTGTTCACATTTAAGGATGTAGTTTATCCTGATTTTGAGCAAAACAGAGTCAGATTTTAGCTACAAAGTCTTTCACCCCTAATAGTTTGCTGTGAGAAGTCACTTCATTGATTATATTATCAGAGAGAGGACTTTAAATTTCATTTTTTCATGAGAGAGGGATTTGAGGAAAACATAGCAGCTTGGTCTTTTGGGGGTTGAGCATGAGTTGTGAGTTACAAAGCCATGTTTCAGTGGCTGTTAAAGCTTCCTGAGGATTTTTTTGGAGGTATGCAGTGTTGTCAGATGTGCAAATGAGAGTGGAATCATCTGTGTATTGTATTAGGGTGGCCAGTTGCGTGGAAGTATTGAAGGTGTTGGTGAAAATGTTAAAGAGGAGGGGACCAAGGATAGAGCCTTGTGGTAAACCGGTGGTGACTGGGAGGTAACGAGAGAACCTGGAGCACTTTTTTACCGACTGATAGGTACTGGATGGTTAGCGTTTGAACCAGAGAAGGGTGCGCTGAGAGAGAGCTAGTGAGGACATTTGAAGAAGAAGTTTGCTGTGGCAAATGGTGTCTAAGGCTTTAGACATGTCTAGAAATAAGGAACAGACTAGCTTGCCATTATCTCTAGCTTTATTGACAGTATCTATATGCCTTAGAAGGACAATGCTAGTACTATTGGAAGAATGGAAGCCATGTTGTGTAAAGGATCAGAGTTCTTGTAGCAGAGCTCCTGCAGTATCAATGTTAATTGTAGTGACTGCAGGCTATTAAACAATGATAAAAATTCTCAGTAAACTTGTAAGTGTAGGGCCTTGTGGGCAGAGCTCCTACAGTATTGAGGTCAGATGTAGTGACCCCAGGCTCTGCTCTGTGAAGAATAGTGACTGAGGTGAAGAGGAGACAACACTGATGGGATATTTAGCAATACATTCAATAAAACTTTTGCATATTTGCACAAGAAACAGCATCAGAACTACTTAATTAAAAGATCTAAATTTTGCTTGTGACATAAAAAGGACATCTTGGAGAGACAGATATGTTTATCAGAGAATTACCATTGTCTGAAAAAGGCTCCCCATCCATGTGCGTTCCACTCTATCCCTGTTTAAGCTCAGCTTGAACCAATGGATGGATAATCAGAAATTCACCCTGGTCTGGTACCTATATAGGTCTCTGATGGACAAAGGCAGTCAGTAAATAACCCAATTTATAAATCAAATTTGTGGGTCACATTTGGGTTGCATGGCTAGAGTTATAAAGGCCATAGTGGTCATTAGTCTAGCACATGCCTATGTACCTATGAACAAGTAATTCACAGATGAGAACCACGTGGCCCTTCTACCTTCTCTACGGACTGTAAATAAAGCCCTGTCATTCAAAAATCAGTCTACCAACATCTCTCCTCTCATTGGCTATGCCCTTGCACCATCCCCAATTCCTCAGTCACCTGATTACTAACCTGACATCTCTCAGATACCCACACTCTTCTTCACTCTCCCTATTGTGCACTCGCCCTTAATCACAGCACAGTGCGCCTCACCCTGCCTCACATGGTGTGTACAAATTGTGTAAGTGCAGATTATCATTATCTGTCTGATCTACTGAATACCTGCCAAGCACTCGAGCCTTCCACAAAATGTTGCCTTACATTGCCTGTGTTACTGTGTCACTTCTGACTCCTATATTATTCTATTGTATATTGTTAAATGCTGTTATTACTCTTGTATATTGTTAAATGCTGTTGCTAACTCTCTAAATAATCTCTTAATTATGCACATTTTTTTGAGCTTTTCTCCCCGGGCCTCCACTGAATATGGGCTCATTTCAGCCCAGTGGACTTTCCTGGTTAACAAAAGCAAACAAATAATAAATAAATAAATCTGTCTCACTAGTTTTACATACCTGTGTCATCCATTTTATATACATTTTGCACTTAAAACCTCTTACACTGACCCCGTTAAATGTCATCTAAATACTCTATCATATTGCCTGGTTATCAGAAAGAAGCAAAGACAAAGATAATGAGATGATGAGTGTATTAACGATCGATTATCTCTGGCAGCAAGTCTGCACATTTGCATAGATACAAAGCTAAATTTTGTTGCATTGTTTGTGAAATTCATTTGTGAACAACAATGTTGGGCCTGTAATATATGCTTTAAACTTTAAGAAGCATTAAATCTTTGGAGAACTGTGAGAGATTAGTAAATTTATCACTGTGTATACTTCATACCTATCCTGGTGTCCTGTAAGGGAAATCACATTCTGGTTCTAGAAATGTTAACAATAAGATACCATCTTAAACCTTTTCTTCAGACAGATGATCTGTATTAAAAGCTATACAAAGAAAGTAATATCACATAGCCACTGCAAAAATCAAAATATCATGAACTACCAGGATGAGTTATAGACATTGTGACATGCCCATTTTTTTGGAATGAGACAGGTTTCTATATATTCTTAATTAACTATCATTTCTATGGAAGACAAGTTTGAAAATAAAAAAGCAGTTGTTCATGAACTCTGTTTGTTCAAGCTACTCATGAGTAAAAGGAAGGGATCAAAGGAATCCTTCAGAAACCTCAAAAAAATTGTCCAAGTTTCTAAAATGTCTAATCAGTTCAGATAGATCATTGTATTACTTTGCATCTCACTCATCCGAACCACAACTGAATCAAACATGGTATCTGAAATATTCTAAACAGGAATTATTCTTTATTAGAAAAAGATTGGTCTGGAAAACCTAAACTATCCAGTAAGGGTTTAGGAGCTATCAGTATATTTGTCTCATCTAGGTTACTATGAGGTGACTTCTGTCTGATCATTGATGCAATGTTTGATTAGTTAAAAAGAAATTCTATGCCGGGAATCCATAACTTGGGAGTTAACACCACAATGGGGAATCTAATACTAAAAATAAAAAATAGAAAAAAGTGACAAATGCATTGACAGTGTCTTTAGATATCATAGGATACACTTCTGCTTACAAAAAGAAGTCAGTGAATAACTTCCTCTACAAATAATCAGTATATGTATTTGAGAAACAGAAAATATTAGTGTGGTATTTATGCCCATCAGGCTTTGTGAAGGCCAGTAGGACAATCAAACCTATGAAGTGAAAAGATGTCTGTCATTACCTACAATAGCCCTTTTGCTTCCATAAAAATATATTCCTATACAATTGTGTCATGAGCATCTGCACTAGCTAGCATTTTAATCTACGTCTGTAAGTCTCCACAGTGAGATACAAACCTCACCCAGTTGTACTATAACTCTGCAACATTTGCTGCCTGTATATCGATGAAACAAAATATCCAACATGTTCTGAAAGAACTCCTTACATACTAGGGCACACACTGGATTTATGTTTTTTCCAGGACCTTAATGCCAAATAGGCTGTGTCTAGCTGTACATTCTCAGTTGTCAGAATGAGATCAATAAATGAAATTGAATCTATGTGGGTTAAATTATGTGAGAAAGTTTGATTATGCTATATGCTTCCATTTTATTCTAGCCATGAATTTGTATAGACAGCTGCGTTCATGCTATAGCCTGTTACTTGTTTGTACAGTGGAAGGGATAGTTCACGATAGTGGTACTAGACTACTTATTCCCTGTCCTGCCGCTAAGGTTATAGAGAAGGTGGTTCAAAAAGTTCTGAACCCCCCCAGAAATATCACCTACCATTAGAAACAGCGCATGTTTAGTCTGTATCATGGTAATGACTGTTCACAAATAAAACTATAGACTTCACTCTAAAATGAAGATTAACAGAGAAGCTATAGTTTTCCGAACAAGAAAACTGGTTAGCATTAAATTTGTTAACATAACCTTTGGCTGGCTTAGTTGTTGATTTTAACTATAAAAACAAAGGCTTTAGCAGAATATTATTTGTCTGAATCTGCTTAAGGAAGTACACTTATACTTTGTTTATTGCTTAAATGACAGTTGTATATTCTTTGCATGATAACATATGGACACAAAGTGGTCGCGGAGACACCACAGAGTGATCTGGTAGTAGTATTCATTTGTGCCTTTCTTTTTGTACTATAATGCTATAATGTTTGCCTGATTTAAAGAATGTGGCTGTTATGACCTACTTATCTAGGTATAATCCATTCATGATTTTGTTAAAACATAAACAATATTACCTGTTAGCAATTCTCTGTACTTTGGCATGTCTAATCCTTTCAACATGTTCTCACTTCAGGCTAAGTAAAGCAAGGTTGGCTTATACTTCGCCAGTAAATGATTTTTTTTTTCCTTCAGGCTTCCTGTTCAGTAAACAAATCAAGCATGGCACTTTCCAATGTGTGAAACTGTGTGTCTGTTGCTACCTTGTGCTATGTTAATCATATCATGACAGCTCCACTCAATTTATGAGAGGAGGATTTTTTCCTCTCTGATTTGAAGAGCTGAAAATTAGTTGCATTCCACTTATTGCACATGAACAAGGCAGGCATATGGGTTTTCCACAAGAGTTCAATACCATGAGGTGTTGCAGAACATAAATTCTACCTTTATAGACAGCACATAAAGCATTAAGTGTGGGTAACTCTTCATCAAGTAAATTATTATCTGAGAATTTTACTCTTGAAGTCTCTAGGACCCTGTGTAGATATACAGAAAATCTTTAAATGCATGTCCTACATAGTCCTGCAATTCTCTTGATGAGTGAAAAGCTATGCAATGTTTAATATATATATATATATATATATATATATATATATATATATATATATATATATGTATATATATATATATATATATATATATATATATATATACACACACACACACACACACACACACACACACACACATATATATATAGTTTTATATATATATATATATATATATATGGGTCTACTGCATAAGTTCGAAAATACACTTCTTCAAACTCACACAGTAGACCCTGGGTTACGCGAAAGTGCACTTAATCGAAAGTGCACTTTCGCGAAACCCACTTCAGCAAACTGGCTACTACTGACTTTAGTGCAGTAGTTACGGACCTTAGGGTTAGGGCACGGATCATGGTAAGGGGATAGCTAGTAGGGCTATCCCCTTACCATGACCCGCGCCCTAACCCTAAGGTCCGTAACTACCGCACCACAGTGGAGGACATAGCATGTTTTCCTGCTGTCCTCCACTGTGGTGCGATCCATTCATAGAAGCTGAGTATGTGAAAGTGCACTTTCGAATATGTGCACTTTCGCATAACTGAGCGGTCTACTGCTCTTTTTCCAATATGTGGTATATTTTATATATATATATATATATATATATATATATATATATATATATATATATATATATGGATCCCCTTCAGATTGTCGAATGGCCGGAACATCAAACTGCAGATCACTGAGATGAAAACATTGTGTTTTTAGAACATCAAACCATTTACTTGGAGATCACCGTAGGAAAAAATTCCCATTCACTTCAATGTAAGTGCAATCTCAGAGTTGGTATATTTAAATAGCAGGGGGTGAGGGGGGGTGCAGGGTGGCATAGCCTCCCTGCTGCAGCAAAAAATAACTTTTTTTATTTAGATTTTGATGTTCCAAGATTTCATGCATATGGTCTCAGCCATATGCGGTTCAATATTCCGGCAATTCGATGTAGCTCCGTATATATATATATATATATATATATATATATATATATATATATATATATATATATATATATATATATATATATATATATAGATCCCATTTGACCCAGCAAATTTACATTTCATCGAAACATAAATTCGCGACCTCACTTTCGAGAAAGTGCATTTTTTCAAAAATGCACTTTTGTGTAAAAACAAAAATAAAAATAAAAAAAAAAACAACAGAAAAGAAATAAAAACATGCAGTTTGCATGTAACGTTAATTGTACATCAACGTGCAACTAGGCAAACTATTGCTGAGATTGTGGTACAGTATGGATAAGGGAATATTCCCTTTTCCCCACTGGAGTGCGATCTCAGAGTGAGAATATTAAAATAGGGGGTTGAGGGGGTGCAGGGGGGCTTGCCCCCCTGCATAATCGTGTTTAGGGTAGTTTTTTTTTGGTTCACGTTTTTTGTTTGTTTTTACACAAAAGTGCATTTTCGAAAAATTGTACTTTCCCAAAAGTGAGGTAGCAAATTTACGTTTTGATGAAACGTAAACTTTCTGGATCTATCAAAGACAAAAACCTCCAGTACTCCAAAAACAAAGTTTCAAGTATAATTTCTTTAATTCCTTGAATATCTTGAAAAAACAATAAATTAAACAACTAAAATAGTAGAAACAACCTCTAACCAACATATGACCAGCACAGACCAGTTTCACAAAAAAAGCGTCATCAGTGCAAAGGCATGCAATTTCCTGTTCATTTAAATAAACTCCATTTAAAGAGACATGCCCCTATTTTAAGAGTTGCACCTATTCCAAACAGATAGTGAAAATACATACTTAAAGACACCCATACCTGCATGAATACAAAACCAACAAGTACATGTGCATCAAAATTCATACTATAACTTCTTTTCCAACTCACAAATTAATGCACATGTTTAAAAAACACAAATATATATGTGCATTCAAATATACACATATATACATATTTACATACACATGCATGTGTATGCAAATACAAGAACATACTTATACATATATTTATAAGCATGTGCATCCATACACATATACACATAAAACAATTCTTACTTCTTAATATATGCCCATGTACATCACCATATTAGGAATAGTATTATATAAAAAACGAATTACCAGTGTTTATTCAAACTTGGTTTATACATTGCCCCAAGATTGACTATCCACATTTTCTTTTTACAGTCTGACAACATGTTTATACGAATTAGTGAAACCCTTGCCCCTAATGCACTCTAATCCTATAAAAATAAAATGTGCTGAAGGATGTGACATTTTATGTTTATAAAAGGCCTTTTGGAATTCTGATAATTTATACTGCTTTGATGTGCAGCAATCCTATTTTTAAAAGCCCTAGAGGTTTGGCCAACATAGAATGCACTGGATTGGCAAATGGCCATATATACCACCCATTCAGTACTGCAGGTAATTAGTTGTCTAATGGAGTATACGTTGGAAGTATTAATAGATCTAAAAGACTTAGTGCAAGATATCACCCTACAATAAACATAATTAAAACATGTGGCACTCCCCACTGGCATATTACCATCTAAATCCTGTTTTTGCCATCTAAAGCCTGTTTATTGACCCTCCATCTTTTAAACCATGACAAATCTTCCTATATATATGTTCCTGCCTCTCCGGTAAACAAATTTACAATAATCACTCAAAAATTGGGCAACAAAATCATCCATCTTAAGTATACCAAAACCTATTCAGGACTTCCCTGATCTTAAAACTATTATTGCCATAGGTAGCAATAAAACTGATATTACCGGGATTTCCACTAGCCCTATCCATATCATGGCCTGAATTCAAAAGGTTCTGCCTTTTAATTTGACTAGCTGCTATACCAGCTTGTTTAAGTGAGGTTTCTCTATAACCCCTTAGTTTAAACCTCTCTTCTATTTCATCTTTTTTAAAGTTGAAAATCATTATCATCGCTACAGATACCTCTGAGCCTCAGAAACTGGCTTTAGGAATACTCAGAAGTGTATGTCTAGCATGGCAGCTATACATACTTATAATATATATATATATTTTTTTTTAAGCTTATTTGTGTTAATTTTAGGAAGAAAGTGTTTTGGTTTATATTTAGTGTGTGTGTTCACTTGGTACAGATTTGCTAGGTAGGTTTTTTAAGACTGAGTCAAACTTCTTCATGCACAGAAATAAACTAGTTGTATAAAATATAATTGATGAAATCCTAGAATTCATTCTGTGTCTTTCAACATGAAGTAAGTACATGGCAACATTATGTATATGTTAACCCTAGTAGATTAAACTAGTATTTAGAAGTCTAACAAATTTTTAACATAAACATTTTGTCTAAGCAGCCTTAGTTACCTCCAATATGTCTGTAGAACAACTTTGTCTCAACTTATTTTCTACCCATTTAATACAGTGCATATCAATATGGAACAACATAGGCAAGATTTGAATCCTACATCAGTTTTCTATCCACAATAATAGATTCATTTGTTGGGTTATATATGAGTGTTTACTGACAGAAATACAAATTAATTCATTTATCATTTCTGAGAAATGCATTAAATGAGTCAAGGATTTACAGACTTTGACTTCTGTCATATTAACAGCTTATAACAAAGTTTCAACAATTGAAATTATGATATTATTAGATAGTGACAAAATCTGTTATATCCAACTCACTTACTGATTGATTCAAACCAAAAACTGATTAAAGATATAACATACTTCTAAGCAAAATATTCTACAATGTTAAAAAGGTACTCTGTACTCTTACTAGTCATTATACTTATTCATTAAACTAATTTTCTGGAAAACAACACTCCAAAACAATCTGAATAACTGAATAAATAATAAAATAAAGCAGGACTGGAAATGGATATGAGCTTGCATGTGGACTGTGATAGGTCAGGTTGATGAATGTGAAGGACAGGATTGATGATGCTATTTTCATGAAATAAAATGCAAACTAGCATTCTTATAAATCAGTCTGACATTTCTTTTCTGTTAGGGTAAAATCTCCACCACCTCTGTGCACGATGCGTTGCCCCTATACACTCTTGATTATTATAATCAATGCCAAAGTAATTGAACATTGATAAAAACAAAATTTTCTACATGTAACACAAACTCAGCTTACACATTAATTCAATTTATAAAGATTTGTCTTGCAGATGCCAGCCTTATATGGCTGTTTGTCATACCATTGACATACTTCTAATAAAGATGTATCTTCCAGGAATCACAGAGTGAAATGCTAGATCACAGTAGCAAATTCAAATATAGTATAATAACAGAGAACATTTTACACCTACAGAGCAGAATATCAGTAATGAAGGTTAATTTTTGTATTTATGTATTTAGTGGTGGTGCTGCAGTAGCGTTGTCGCCTCACAGTACAACGTTGTCCTGTTCGATTCTCAGCTAGATGGTCTTCTGTGTGGAGACATGCATGAATGGGCATACCTTCGTTGAAGGTGTGTGTCAGGGCCGGCAACTCGGCAGGTGAAAATTTACTGCCAATCATTAGCGGACCGAGTTCCACTGTGGCAACCCCTAACCGGGAAAAGCCGAAAGACACAACAGGTAATTCTAATTTGCTTAAGCATTTTCCTTGTTACCCATGGACTCTTGTAAATCCCTGGGAATGAAAGGATCTTCTACTGATATTAAGGCTGTGCTGTATTCATGCAGTGTTTCTTTTAGCTTTATTTTTATTGTAGAATAAAGCACAGTTTAAACTAGCAAAAGGCCTTATAATTTGCAAGTACAGCAATGGATTATAAACTTAGGGAAGCAACATGTTGTAATAATCACAAAGAAATATCACACTTGTTTAACTGTGCTCACAAACTTACAAATACTGTTAGTGCCAAAAACATAGTTCTAGTGTGTGATTCTTGCAAAAAGGTGAACAGAACAACTGCAATTTAGGGACTTCATGACTGGAATACAAAAAGTAGTCAGACAAAAAATATATTGCATGGCTTTATGGAATATTCCATTAAATTTGCTGTTATGAATAAATAAAATCAAAAAGACTTAAGCAATGTGTGTTAATATGGTGCAATAGTGTCATCTGTTTATGCAATAGTTCCACATATTGAGCATAGAAACAAAGAAAAACAAGCACTCGAGTTTAAAAAGTTAAGTGAGGGACACTTCCTGTTTTGAAATTCCAGAGAATGTCAAATCCAAGTAACCAAAGTAAGATGCCTCACAAATTACACCTAAATCTCAGACCTAGGCTATTGTCATAAATGAATTCCACAAAATATAGCAGTGAGTGTTTGTCAGCTCTCCACAGTAGTACTGTATTATGCATTCTTCGCCAACACATAAAACAATGATGAATAAATAGATTTCTGTCTAAAAGGAATGCCAGACTCCTCTTCCTACATGCTAAAACAAGATTAAGACAAGAGGAAGCCACATCCATCTCAACAACTATCCAATTTGTTTGAAAAAAACACTTCCTGATGATAACAAATAGCTGTTAGTCATCAGTAATGGAAAATGTTGTACAGATCATTAAGCTGAACTTTATTTAGATGCTTGCTTCCCAAACACCATAATGATAAGATGCAGAAATTTATAAACAGATAGTGAGAATAATACATGATATAAGAGTAAAGAACAAATCATGGCAGAAATAAGAAAAATTAGATAAAATACTGAAGAAGCCTATAACAGAACAATAAAATGTGCAGCAATTAACAACACAACATTATATACACTAAACAACTCTAGGCTAGATTTAAAAAGCTCTGATAGGGAGCTAAATTACTTGCTGAAGGCAGTGGTAAAAAGAAAGACTGGGAAAAAATTATGTCATGCGTCAAGTCTTAATTCAATTAAATGTGTCATGAAGTATCTTTTAAAGACAGACAGTGTGGGGCATTCCCTCAACCACTGCAGGAGGAGGAGGTGCCAGAAAAGAGGCTGAATGACAAATGGTCTAAATACTAGAGGAGTCCAAGCTCTCTCTGGGAACATTGAGTAACCCCAAGGAAGAAGAATGTAGAGACCTAGCCAGGCAGTAGATGACCAAGAGATCCTTTAGTTAATGGGAGTGCATGTCATAAACGAACAATTAAACTAAAAATAAATCAAAGATGGTACATGACTGAACTGTTTAACAATGCTAATTCTACAAAACGGAAATTACATGCTGGTAATGAGCAGCAATCATGCTTCAGAATTATGAACCAGCTGCAGATAATCCAATTTATGGACATGAAACCTGAAGTAAAGGGAACTGCAGTGATCTAATTGAATGGATACTAAAGCATGAATCACCACTGGTAGGCCATCAGAAGGACATGGCTGCTAGATGTGTGATGTGTTTGCAGAGATGATTCTAGATGCTCTTGCAACTGTTAACAACCTAAAGGGTAAAGTAAAAAATTTAAAACATAAACCAGATGCGGCACATATTAAAAGCATTTGAAATGTTTGAAAATTGCAATGTGATATACATAAACCATAATTCTTGAGTTAAATGCATCCTCTGTTTAATGGGCTCTATAACTCTCAGAGACATTTTATCCAGAAAAGACGGAAACCAGGGGGTTCAGTTGGATAGATGTGCAGGAATCCACTGGAAAGGAGAGAGAGTCCCAGTGACAGTTATAGCCTTTTTAAGTTATTCTCAGAACCCGGATGTCTGAAGTAATCAGTGGCCATAAGGAAAGTGAAGACTTAAACCCTGGAGAAAGCTTTACTGGGTTGCCAGAATGGAAGGAGGAAGATTCTAATGGGAAAAAAAATATGACAATCTTCCTATAAAAGGATCATGGGCTATAGGAAAAGCTTTTATTATGGTTGTAATGAGAATTAAAATATCTGGGAGACCACCAGCATTAACCTTCAGCAGAAGATAACCCAAATAATCCTTTATCCAGTTGTGTAGCAAGATGTTAAGTTTTGACATTCTGTAGTAAATTTTGAGAATGCAGCCAGGCAAATATTTTCATTACCAATTCAGTGGGAGCCATCCTGCATACATAATCAGTAGTGGCATAGAAAGATTTACGAGAGTTCTTAATAACCTGAGTCACGGATGAAAGGAATACAAATAAGTTTTAGTACCAAGAGAAGGAAGATCAGTGATTAACTTTTTCATATTGTTAAAGGAAGCCAAAAAAAAAAAATAACTTAGTGAATGTGATATTTGACTGGTGTGAAGGCAAAGGTGGAAATTGTATACATTTTCTTTCTAAACCCATCATGTTTGTTAGACGGAACAGGGTTAGCTGCCATAAGGTGTTTGAAAGAAGTTAGATTTGAAAGGATCTGCCCTAGGGTTTCTATATACAATTTAGCAGATTTTCTATGGTTGGTGGTTGATGTCAGGCAAACTACATACTGCAGAAGAAGACACCCTATAATGCTGGGAAAACAGGAGGAAGTGCCATAGCCTAAGGGGAATCTACCAGTAGCATTTCATAATATTTTTGCTGGGTCTCTAATATTTCATTCTGTTCCCACTTAAATGACTCTGATTTTGCTACTAGTGTCAGAAAACGATAACTCTTCAGCTAGGGAATCTGATTAATTGTTTTCTTCAGACTCAGACTTCCAGTTCTCTGGAGTAAAAACTTGAGAGGCATAATCTAAGCCCAATTCGTATACCACAGGCTCTGATTTAGAATCTGACAGTGAGGCTAATCTTTTCCTTTTAGCTTTTTGGGAAATCTCAGACTGTAATGACAAATTCTTAACATAAACCTTCGAGAAATACAAAATAATCATATTTATCTCCTTTTACTGAAGAGGATGCAGAAGTGGAAGTGTGTTTCAATCTGTGCTTTCTTTTCCAGGCAGTATCTATCTTTAATAGACTGATTTAACTTAAGCTCGAAATACATAACACTGAGATGAGAACATCGAAAAGGCAAAACAGTAAACGGTCATAAGACCGAAATGTACAACGTCGAAACATGCACATTCAGTCCATCATGTATCACATCTATAAGTAAACACTCAACACAAATAGAAACCTGTCCCTTTTAACTACACTGTGATGTATGTCAATGTCTGTGCCATATGTGAACCACATCTCAGCTGACAAAACTTACAATGAAACAAAGTAAGTGATATTCTGCTTACCTTCACAACCTTATTTTATGTATGTTTTTGCAGGGGGGTAAAGCCCCCTGCACCCCCCCACACCTCCTGAAAATTATATATACCAACTCCAAGATTGCACTACAGTGGGGAAAAGGGTGAATTTCCCCATCCTCACTGTACCGTGATCATTCAAAAGCTACAAGGTTTAAAAAAAATGATCTCTAACTTCTGAAGCTCTTTTTTTGATGTTGTACATTTCTAGGTTTGTGACTGTTCACTGTTTTGCCTTTTCAGTGTTCTCTTCTTAATGTTATGCATTTCAATCTTAATTTGATCTACTGAAGCAGATCCCCATTTAAGAGGAACATTCAAACATAACCATCGCCTCAGAAATCTGACTTCTCAACATGGCCCTGTAAGGGAATTATATCTATTCCTTCCTCTGATATCAGCAAAAGTGGTTCTAGCCTACCTCTCAGCTCTTAGCAAGTTCATAAGGAGCAACACCAGTGGAAATGAGAGAAGCCAATGGACGATTCAAGGGCTCCAATATGGCTACAGCAGATATAAGTATAGGCAAAAAGGAAGCTGGAGTGAAAAACAAAGCTTCTCTGGATATTTTTCTTTTCTTTGAGACCAAGATGGAATGTCCAGGGAGCTGAGACCATAGTGCATCGCTCTACTGGTAAGAGCTTTTAAGTTTTGGTTCTTTAAGTGTAAATGAAAAATGGTATGACATCCAATTCTTTGAATTTTAGAAGCAAGGGATGAACAAATTTGGGAAATATGAGTGATGTGTTCTTCGCTTAAACAAAAAAACACAAGACGTGGTAATCCTTGTAAGGTATCTGACAACCACACAATCACTTCCCCTCTCTCAGACAAATTCATAGATAAAGGTTACACTTTTCTCAAAAAAAAAAAAAAGACATAGAATGTAGTCCTCAAAGGAGTATTTATCTGCTTACTTTGCAAAAAATTTACTGACCGCTGAACCTACGAAGTCACAGCACAGAGTGAGACTTGTTGGATGCTTCAGGGGAAGAAAGTTCTGATTTTTGCCACCCACATGTCTGCTTCTATAGAAGCTCACCCTTCAGCTCTAATGTTTGCAATGGCATGTAGAAAGTGCCCTAAAGCTTTGGAAGCTGGGCAGATGTCTGATCCTTAGCAAGATACATTCCACATAACTTTGGCTACTGCAACAGTGATCTAATGATGAGCGTCTGAATAATATTACTGCTCTCTTGCTATTAGGTAGGTATTCTGGATCCATGACAGCCATCTCAGTACTGTGGTGGTGTGGAAACCAGAATAGCAAGGACCATTGATATAGTACTGCATTAGAATAGATTCAAGCTGTGGACATAAAACCTCCTGAATAGGCTTGCCAATAAAAGGTTAATAATGGGGCCTTACTTATCAAAGTTGCCAGAGTCAAAAGTGTACTTCAAGCCAGGGCTACCAAAGGCCTCATTTAAAGCAGTGACCCACCCAGACTTAAAACTGAGTGTGGTTCAAATGACAGCTCCTTCATACTAAGGGATAGTGTATGTTGTTTTCCTGAGACTTGAACTCCTGAAAACCTACCAGCCTTTGTGTCATTATTTTCTGCATGACTTTCCAATCCACTGTTGTTAAACTAGCATACTCTTAGCTCACTGCACTTTTTGCTTCATCCTATGCTTGCAATAGGTACCACACCTGCTATCTTCCAGTCTCTGGGCACTTCTTCATTAGCCATTAGTCTGTTGAAGAGGGATCTGATAGCATACTAGATAAATTCCAGAGAACACTGGAAGAAATTCCTTCAGACCTTATGCCGTATGTTTACTTAAGGTGGCAAAGTCCTTCTGTACCTTATGTAAGTGTGGTCACTGACCTGCCCACTTCTTTTACTTCCTTCCAGCATGGCATCCTCAATTTATTTTCTTTTGTGAATACAGGCAAAACACTAATTCAGTACCTCTGTTTCCTTTTTCCTTTCTTTTGAGCTCCTCTTCCCTCACTGCCCCACAAAACCTTGTCAAGTTTGTCCTTTCCTTTTTCCTGCTTGCAGTAATCTTTAAACTTTTTGCTCATCTTTTTAATGCCCTTTTCCAACCTTCTTTTGACATGTTTCTTTGCCTGCCTCCCCTCCTTTGTCACCCTTCTGCTAGCCTCCTTGTACTTTGCGTCTTCCACAGTCTATTCCTTCTTTCTCACCTCTTGTATGCCCTTTTAATTTCTCTAATCATTACATACCATCCTGGAAGTCTCACGCTGAAACTGCTGTTCAGAGATACTTAACTGAATGCATATGATCTTCTGAAGCATCATGGATGTCCTTTGTTTCCTGGTCTTTGTCACTAGTTTTGCCCAAATTAATATTAGCCTCCATGAACTGCGGTGGTGGTGCTGTGGTAGCGTTGTCGCCTCACAGTTTGACGTTGCACGTTCGATTCTCAGTTACAGCGTCTTCTGTGTGTCGACATGCGTGAATGGGCATTCCTTCATTGAAGGTTGTGCGTTAGGCCCGGCAAGCCAGCACGTAAAAATCTACTGCCAATCATTAGCAGACCAGAGTTCCACTGTGGTGACCCCTAACCGGGAAAAGCTGAAAGACAGTTGTGTAATTTGGACTATTGTGAATTGCAGACAGTAATGCTGACCGTCATTTGCATACCATCTGCGTACAGAGAATGTTCTAGATGTGGAGTACTGTTGATGAATACTACCTTATAAATTCTTCTCCCTCCTTTTTTTCCTCTTCTTCCCTACCAAATCACCCAGGTACATTACCGCTCAGCATTGAAAATGTCTGCTTTATTTGAAACATCCAGAAAGGCCAAATCTCAGTTGTATTACACCATTACACTGACTTCTAATCAAGTACATCATCCTTCCCGACAGCTTTTAACTATAAAACCCTACATATATGATGTAACACATAATGAATGATCTCATTCTTCATTAGACGTCTGCATGCTCTAATGAGTTGCTTTGTCAAGAGCTTGATGGGCTGGCAGCTGCTAAAAATCGCTTGCATTTCATTAAAGATAATAGGATACAGTTCTTTCACATTTCTGGCTCCAATGCTGTTGTTTTTTTTTTCATATCACCAGACTAGGAATGACGAAATATTGCCCTTTTGCATAAAAACATTACAGTATTAACTCCTTTACCAACAACTCAATGCTACCCGGCATCTAATATAATTTTGACTCTGGTGTGTTTTACCTTTGTAATAGATGAAGTACAGTGATTATGATCTAAAAACAAGAAGCTATGTTAAGCACATTTGTGACATAAAATGCTATGCTCTAGTCTCACATTACAGAATAAACAGTAGCCAATGCAGAACAGAGTCAGGAAGCATTGCTACACCTCTTTTTTATGACTTGACAGCAAATGGTCTATTATAGTTCTGAAAGGATAAGAAATACAGTTTGCTTCCAGCCCGCACTAAGTGCATTAGAGCTTTCAGATCTGTAAAACACTTCAGATTCCTATCCTACAACTGCTTTTTTTTTTTCTTTCCTCACTCTCCTACTGCATTAAAACAACTGCTTCCAAACGACAACACACAACACTCCTAGCTGTTTTCTAAGTGCTTGTAAATAATGAACAGGTAAAGCTCCATGTAGTACCAAGCTGATAAATTATCTTGACGGATATTAGAATTCAACTCTCTTACGTCATTTCACTCCGCTCTCTAGATTAACTTCTTAACATGCTTTTCTTAAACATAAGTTAATTTGGTTATCAGGTACATATTCATAATTTCCTATATTAATGAATGAATGAATTAATTAATTAAATCTATTTATTTAGTTTACCATGCCTGCATACTATTTTAAGTTTCTTTTTTTATAAGCTACAGACTGAAATAAGGCTAGAAATATAATTCCTTAAATTAAAATACATGTATTTGTTTATTATTGTCATACTAGTTGGTGTCCTTGGCTAAATCAGACACACCGATATTGTGAAAGAAAATAAGGAATCATACACCTAATAAAACAAACAAAGATTAGGGGGGATGGAAAATGTAATGGTCTATGCATAGACAGCACATGATTAAGATGTTTGTGTAATATCTTCCTGAAGGTCAAATGTCTAAAACTACAAGAAAAACCTAGCCAAGCTAGATGCTCCACTGTGTGATTCCTTAAAACCTCTTGTGTTAAAGAAATAATACAAATGAAGGCAAAAGGCAAACCGATCCACTCCCAAGTATTTATTTAGCACTTTTGTTTATAAAATACAAACTTCCTCAGACTAAAAGCTTAAAAACTTGAACCATAGTGGCCAACTCATTTACATATGCACTAAAAATCATGTGATAAAACTTGCCTCAGTTTGAAACCAGCATTTAAAGATATATTAGATCTGCAGGTTGCATCACTTGCATTTTTATATACATCAAATACTTTCCCACTGCTAAGCTACACAAGCACATACTTACATATAATATTGCTAAAAAAGCTAAAATACCTCTACTAGATAAATTCTTATATATGTAAATAAATGCATATGTGAATCTAGCTATCATGATACCTATAACAAAGCTGACTTTAAACACCGTGCATACCCCATGAACATAGTTATACCTAGATAGCAAACTTGCCTTTCAGTCTCAAAATAAAACTGATAGAAACCAAACCATTTAGTCCTGGATAACTTGTTGCGTTGGTTTGCAGTTGCCATTTGAGCTCCTTAAATTCCAAAAAATCATCTATAGGACCTCCTCTTTCACCTATATCAACATGCTCTATAATAATATATTTAAAATGATGGTCTGCAAGTTGGATTATATGTTCAGCTAAGGCGTTCTTGTAGACTTTTTTACTGATATCATATTGATGTTGCTATATTCTGGTTTTAAAGCTATTTTTTGTCTTACCCATATGAATAACCAGTTTGCTGTTACAGTTATATCTCTTTTTCAGCCTTATTGTACCAAAATGGGCTAAATGGGTTTCATTCTGCTCTAATATGTATTTACATTGTGGGCAATGCCCACATTTACACATTTTTCCACACAATTCTTCATACTTAGGTTAGGTTTTTCTAACATAATTTTAGTACTTACATCCTTTTTATAAGATATATGTGGGGCCAACCCCACCAATTTCTTATAATCTGGGTCGGTGTCAAAAACACACCAGTTTTTTTGCAATAATTTCTCTAATATTACCATATTGCTTGTTAAATGTTAACAATCATTGCATTTGTATGATCCACTTTAGCAGTATTAGATATAGTATTCATGCTAGTGTGTCTATTTGAGTCCAGCAATGGTAGGAAGTGTCCACTAGCTCTTTTCTGAGTGACCTCATTACCTATGTTGTCTATAAACAGTGTGTTGTACCCTCTACTAATCAGCATCTTTTTAAGAATATTGGTCAAAAGAACATATTCATCATTATCTGATACCATTCTAGCAAGATGAACATATTGTCCCTTGACCAGGGACTTTTTTTGGTGCAGGGGGTGCCCGCTCATAAAGTGTAACAGTGTGTTAGAGTATGTTGGTTTACTGTAAATATAGCTAAATATCCCTCTAGTTCTATCTTTATAATAGTGACATCCAAGAAATGAATAGTCTCAGTATTTGTATAGATAGTAAACTCCAAGAATGTTGCTTTTAACTACACATGTAGTTAAAAAACTCAATTAGTTTTTCAGAACTACCTTTCCAAAAAATAATAATATCGTCCAGGTATCTACCATAAAGTGTTCAATATTGGGAATATTGATGACAAATTAATGACAAATTCCATTTCTCAATATGCCAGGACTGTATTTGCAAAAATGGAGGCACACACTGCCCCCAAGGCAACTCCTCTACACTGTTTAAATATTTGAAGTTCAAATGTAATGAAGTTATTCTCTAAGACTACTTCCATAAGTGCCCTTATAGTGAGAATCCAATCATGCTTCAGGGTTGTGTTATGGCATAAAAAGGTGTAAAATCACTCAATACCTGTGTGGTGTGGAATAACTGAGTACAAATCCTTAATATCTATGATGACAAAAATAAGGGTGTAACTATATAGCTCATTAGAGACTTTGCATAGGAAATCCTATGAGTCCTTGATGCAATAACTATAGTTCTTTAGTATATCTTTTAATTCTAGGTCAATAAATTTGGCTACTGTAAAAGTTTTTGATGCCTTAGCATCCACTATAGGTCTAAAAGGTGGGTCCATAAGACCCTTATGAATTTTTGGGATCCCAAATATTGTTGGTAGCTTTGGGTATTTAACCTGCAAAAAGCTGAATTCAGTGATGTTAATTTGGTTATTCAGCAATAGCTCTTCAAGCAGCACATCAATTTTTTGATATGCAATATTTAGTTCATTCACACTTGCTTCACTATATGTCTCTGAATATAACATGGTAAACATCTTATTTTTATAATCATTGCTGTTAAAAATAACCAGACCTCCGCCCTTATCAGGTTTCCTTCTCTTGTGTTAGAGGTAACATGTGTTATATGCAAACATCCCCTTAAGTACATCAGGTACTTCAGCTACATGACAGTTTTGAACATCCATGACTTTTTTTTTTCTTTTTAAGTCTGTTATGGACAAATTTAGGCCAATAACGCCAAACATCACTAGCTGTGGACATGTGTGTTCCAGCATTCTTATTGGCTCATCAGCAGTATAAGTGAACTGTTTGGCTGACCATTGGAAACATAGGTTTGTTGTACCCAGCTGATGTCTGTAACCATCAGGGACCCTGCAAAATATCCCAGCTAACAAACTAAAGCAATAAGTAACAAGGTCACACAGACAAGCCAATCAGTAAAACTACAAGAAAAAACTAACTTGGGATATATGCAAATGATCCCTTAAGGGCATCAGATGTTTCAGCTACATGGCAGTTCTGATGGCTTTTTTTTTTCCTTTCTAAGTCTGTTATGGACAAAATCAGGCCAATAAAGCCAAACCCCACTAGCTGTGGACATGCATGTTTCTTATGCTCACATCAGCATAGCAAAAGTGGACTGTTTGGCTAACATTTGGACTTGTGTCTCTAAACTTTTATTGGAGGATGCTGCTGCTGTTATTGTGCCATGTGCTTGGCACACAAGAACTGCTGTCCCAGCAAATTTAGTCTCAATGAAAATTAGGAGGGACTTTGCTTCTGAAGATGACCAGCTGTTCTTCACAGCACTATATCAATCATCTCATTATTGCCTTGGATTTTAAATCAGTATTTATTGATCAAAGTAGGATTCAAAGGCTTCTTGCCAACTGCATAAGAGTATCACCTCCATAACACTATTATAGAGCTATTAAGCTACCAAAAACACTGCAATAAGCTGAAATAACTGCTCTCCAAAAATAAATCAATCTTTGTCATATATTAAACAAAGTGTCAACCTAAGCCAAAATGACTCTTGCATAAAATCTTTAATCACCTCACTGCAAGGGTATCTGGATAGTGAACTCTACTTCCTGACTACCTCTGATCATTTAGTAGCTGAAGAATTAAGTAACCAGTTCCTCCAAGTATCTTTCCAGCAATTACCCTTAATGTGTTTGATAGCTCTTCATACAGAGGTTTTACACACTATGCTTCACACCAATCTCTTCTACAGTCATTTGGAAGATACTCAAATTGATGGGAGCTACTGTTGTCAATTTGACACCAGAATTCCTACAATGTTTCTGAAATTATCACCTACACACTGCTGTCCTTATAACTGCTCTATTACTAATTCATATGTCCCATAAATATGGAATTCTTCTACTATGGGCATTATTCAGAACAGAGGGTAACTAAAAAAACAATCCAATTTCTACTTGTGTTCCTGCCTATTCCTCTTCTATATAAACTCCAATAACCTTTCAGATACATAACACAGCTTTTATAACAGCATAGAAAAAACTTCTTGAATTCCACAACACAACTCATTCCTCTATCAATGTTAGACATCTAGCATGAAAAAATGGACTAAATCAAAATCTCCTTCAGACATACAAAACTTATAAAGAACTTAGAAACAAAACTAAAACAATTATAGTATCTGATAAAAGAAACTTCCACTCACAATCCATCTCTAATCACAATAGTAACCCTAGGGACTTCTGGATGTCAGTTAACCAAATCCTACATCAAGGTAACCCACCATCTCCCAACCCTGATCCTAACCTGTCTCCCACAGAAATAGCCACCCAGTTTGATTCCTTTTTCATCAATACCATCAGTAAATTACTGCCTTCTAGCTCCAGATCTCTTCCTAACTCCACCCTTGCTTTTGAGTCATCTAGCCCTCACTCTGAAAAAAACCCAATACCCAAAAAAAACACTTTTTCTCTTCAACCTGTATCAACTGCCTATATCAAAAAACTTCTTAAGAATTTAAAGCCATACTCTCCATCTGCTGACAACTTGCTACCATTCTTCCTAAAAATAGCCACCTTTTCCATTGCATACCCCATATCTATTCTGATAAACAGCTCGCTGTCTGAATCCACTGTGCCATCTATCTAGAAAAAATTATATACTATCCCCATTCATAAAGGATGAAAATCTACAGATATTTCCAATTTTAGGCCTATAGCTATTCTCTCTCCACTCTCAAAAATCATGGACAAATTGTCCATGCACATTTATTACACCACCTATTACTAAAAAACCTTTTAACACCTACTCAGCATGTTTTCGACTGAACCATATTACTTCCACCACTCTCATCACTTTTACCAATTCAGTTGTGCAATCCAGAGACAATAACAAACTAGTGTCTTGCCGATTCCTGGATTTATTCAAGGCACTCGATACTGTGTCTCATCCTTTGCTAATTTCTAAACTAACAGAACTTAATTTGTCCCCATCTACTATCTCTTGGTTCAGCAGCTACTTGTCCAATAGGCAACAATCTGTTAGATGGCTTTCTACATGGTCCCCTCCTTTGCCAGTCACTACAGATGCACCCCAAGGCTCCATCTTAGGACCTCTTCTACATTTTTACTAACAATATTTATAAATCCTGCCCCAACTCAAGTCTCATCCAATATGCGGATGATTCTACAGTCATCACCTTCACTGATTATTTCTCAGACCTGCTTTCCAAAACCCAGCAAACTTTCACAAATATTGAGACCTGGCTAATCAATAACCAGCTAATACTGAATGCTAAGAAAACTAAACTACTTCTATTTCTGCCTAAATCACTCTCTCATAACACCTCATCCTTCACTATCACCTTGTTAGACAACACCACTATCAATGTTGAATCTCACACCAAACTACTAGGGGTCATAACTGATGATAAACTAAAGTTCAACCTTCTTATAAATTGCTGTATCAAAAACAGTAGCCAAAAGCTTGGCTTACTATATCGTAACAAAAGATATCGCACACCAGAGGCAAGACGGTTACTCTCTCTTGCTTATCTCCTACCCTGTCTCTTCTATAGCTCCCAAATTCTTATTAACTTACAGGCAACACTACTGAATAAGATGGAAAATACATATCATAAAATAGCTAGATTTGCCACCAACACTCAACCTAAATCTCAACACTGCCTGGCCTTGAAAACACTGAACTGGCTTGAGTTCCCCAATCAACTTATTTTCTCTCAACTTAATATTATCCACTCCATCCTGTACAAACTCCCCTTTCTGCCCTATTTCCAACATCTTAAATTACTACCTCCCAACCACAAAACATAGAAGCAACAGTTAAAACCTCCTTGACATTACAAACCTAAAATTCAATTGGTGAAACCCTCTACAACTATCTGCCCTCTATCCACTGGAATACGTTACCTTTGACAATCAGATCTGTCACACAGCTCCACCCATTTAAAATCACCATAAAAGTCCACTTTACTAATACCTAGACTTTCTCCTGTACACAACCATCGTGAACTTAATCACCTGACCCCCATTGCATACAGCTCTTCTCATTTCATACTTAATTCTAGCCATAGAACTCTAACTCCTCATACCTTTCTTCACTAAATTTCTTCACTACTCATATTTACCTCCCTCCCTTCTTTTCCCACTTAGCTTACTCCCCTTTCTCAGATTTCACTTGATTCTAACTACTACTACTCTTCTCTCTTATTTATAAATTTTAAAAAAATCTCTAATTTTCCCTCTTTTACCATAGCCACCCCATTTTTTTCTCTTGACACTGAACCTTTTTCTGTCAGCTGCTCTCTCGATCAACTTCCCCTCTGCTTCTGATTACTGATGCACATGCTGTTGCCTGTAAGAAGCAAAATTTGATATCCAATATTTTCTGTACTCTTATCTTAAACTCTGAGTTAATTGCCATTTCTTCCCCTCTAAATAGTGAATTTGGTTTACTATCATATAACCAACGGTCACATACCTGGCAGTCCATTGATCGTCAGTTGTAATGTCGAAAAGAAACAATTCTGCACTCCAAACATACCGAAAAATAAAAACCGCCATGCACTAACATTCGAACTACTGAACGTCGCACATATGAATACGCCATTCACCGATGACGACAATGATGTTGCGACGGTGATCTCTTAGTCGCAGGGAAAACGTTGTACATATAGTGCGGACGTAAAAGACAACACGATTAGAGAGTCACCGATAATGCGGAGTGTAATTGAAAGTGAATATATCGCTGCAGAGTTGGATTTCCTAACAGGAAAGTATCCGTAATTTGCGATAGCAAGGACTTTACGTTGCAAGTTTGGACTGGTGAGTAAACTTGTTATATGAGTATGTAGTAGTGTAACATAAATAACATTATATGTAAAAAAGTATGTTATATAATGTCAGTACAGCTAATATCCAACAATATCATATGTATACATATCGGTGTAAGTGTTACATGATCATTTAAAGATAAGTTATACAAGTAGTGATATATATTGTTTACATAAACAGTGGGAAACCCTATTCGGTAATGTGTTGACCAATTTGAAATACATGGTAATGATATACGGAGTTGTTGATTACTGCAGTCAGTATTTGCTAGTTTCAGAACACACATGTAAATTCTTATAGAATGTGCTGTAATAACAGTGTGGATAGTCATGTGTAAGGTACTTATAAAGTATTAACACACTTCCTTTGGTTATAAGCATTAAGTCATTACTTGCCTGAATCCTTAATATAGCAGTCATTTATAGGTATAGAATTGTAGAATGCACTATTGAAAAGAATACAGCTGGATGCTGCTTACGTGCATAGCAATACATTATAGTTGCATAGTATTGAACGTACCTTATACTAACATGTTTTAGTTTGTAGGATACATATATTGCTATAGGTGTCAAGTATGGCAGTGTTATCAATATTATTTTGAAAAGTAAACAGTGTATGGAGTGCATTTTACAATGTTTGTACATGTAAGACATGACTCTACTTGGCAATGCCTTGTACAACCTATGTCATGGTTTGTATCTGTGTTAATTAGTATACATAGACGTGATACAGGCTTGTATTACACAGCATGAATGCCATTCATTTGTAGTAATATAGTTACTGTTGTTGATTTCTAGGTGAGCTAAGGTACTATGTCTGACCAACCGGCAGTGAGTTGTCCTGGTGTTATTGGTTCCTTATATGGCACCATTACCTCCCAAAAAGGTCGACCAATTCTCTGTATTGATGGTTATCAGTATTACTTGGAAAAGAGTAACCCTGAGAAGAAGTACTGGTGTTGCACTCAGAAGGCAAAACAGAGATGTAAGGGCCGTTGTATAACAGAGAAGTGTGCCGATGATGAGAGGCTACTTAAAAGTATTGGTCATTTTCACGCACCGGATGTGGTCTGGGTAGAGCAGAGTAGGGTACGCGCAGCAATTAAAAGGCATGCTGAACAGACTCTTGAGGATCCCTGCAGAATTGTTTCTGAGGTTCTGGCAACCATGTCCACTGACGTAGTGACCACCATGAGTAATACTGCTGCCCTGAAGCAGAGTGTGCGTAGGTTAAGGCGTAGGAATAGCATGAATCCCAGCTTACAGTTAGCAAGTGCGAAGGATTTAAGGCCAGAGATCATACCATTGAAGCAGGGTCAGTTCATCATTAAACACAGTGCACTCCAGAGCCATAACAATGATGTTGTAATTCTTACTACAGAGAGTAATCTAGGCCTGCTCTGCCATTCGGAATACATCCTTGTTGATGGTACATTTCCAATTAGCACTTGGGAGTGTAAACAAATATACTCTGTTCATTGTAGCTTGGATGGTTCTAGCAACAACAAGGTAGTACCCGTAGTATATGCCATCTTACCGTCCAAATGCGAGGAATGCTATGATCAATTCTGGAACACATTGATTACTTTATGTGGGGGCTTCCATCTTAATTTACAACCAATGATAATACTAAGTGACTTTGAAAAGGGGGCTGTAAATAGCATTGTGAAGCATCTACCTAATAGTACAGCAAAGGGATGCTGGTTTCATTTGTGACAAATTATATGGAGGCAGATCCAGAAACTTAACTTGACACAGGTATATGGTATGGATACACAATTTGCACTGTTATGTAAACAGGTGCCTTCACTTGCTTTTATACACACGGAACATATTATGGACACTTTCAGCTCAATTGAGGAGGCATTAGGGGAAAGGGGTGCTCCTTTATGTGAGTTCTTTAAAAATAACTACATTTTAGGGAGGCCACAACGTTATGGCATGAGGGGTTCCACCTCAGAGAGACAACCACCACTATTTGATGTCCCTTTTTGGAATCAGTCTGAAACATGTACCATGGGCTACCCTAGGAGCCAGAACGCAGTGGAAGGATGGCATCATAGGCTGAGGTCTCTATTAGGTAAAAAGGAACTTTACATCACTGATGTGTTACATGCCATTAGTTTAGAGCAAAACCATTTGGAGGATGTAAGACAGAAGTTCCAGTGTTGTGTGCCTGCATCTCCAAAGAAACGTAGGCTTTGTGATAAGGAGTATACGATACAACGTCTGCTTGCTAAACGTGATGACATAGGTTCATAGGTTCATACTAGGCTATCTGCCCTAGGGCATTTATAAGCCTAGCCAGAATGTGTTTGGCTTTCGCCACCCATTTTAAATTTATTTTGCTATGCCCTTTTTCGAGGTTAGTATACTGTGCCTCTGTCTAACAGTGACACAGAAGTGATACCCGGGGTAAACCTATGATCTCCCATCCACTCATCAAGATTCCTCTTGAAGAGAGTCAATGAGGGACTCTGCCTAACCTGGACTGGGATTTTATTCCAGAGTGAAGGGAGCCTCTGGGTTATGAATCTGTCCCTCCAGCATGTCCTATTTATTTCAGTGCTGAGGTTCAAGTCTCTCGAGCGCGTAGCTCGATGGGATTTGGATTTTCTTTTTTTTTAAAACAAATTTATTGTTTTAACATATAAGAGAAATATCATAACAATTTTATACAAATAATTAAAAATAGGTATTATTATAATATTCAACAAAACAACTAAAGTATTTACAAAGACATCCACTACAATCAGATCAATTAATTAAACTAAAATACTGTGCTATTGAAATTAGAATTTTTTAACAAATTTTGTAAATTATCCCATACAATAAAATGTGATGTTTTTCTAGTTGTTCTCATTCTAATTGTGCTTATTTCCATATGACACATTATATTCATAACATTTTTAAATTCATTGAACGAAGGAGGTGTATCTGAAATCCAATTTCTAGTTATTATTTTCCTAGCCACTGCTAGGATAGACCATAACAAGGGAAGCTTAATCTTTTGACACATTGAGGTACAGGTGTGTTGAATAATATAAGAGACTTAGAAATAATGAAATTATCTGTAAAAAGAGCCTGCAAAAATTCATTAATTGACTTCCAGTATTCTTTCAACTTCATACAGTCATAAAACATATGAGCCCAGTCAGCATTAATTTCTACATTACATCTCTTACATAGATTATCTTTATTATTAATTTTATTCATCATCAAAGGTGTATAAAAGATCTATGTAAAAATGTCCATGTATAAAGTCTCCAGACAATGGAAGATGTAGTTCTATAAGCAGATTCCAATATATATTGTTTATCTTGTTGAGTTGGTGGGTCCCCATTAATAGAGGTGAAATAATTCCAGTATGAATCTACATTGTAAAAAGTTTCTTGTCTGATAATTTTATGTATATATGAAAGTTTACCTTTATCAGAAACTTTATGCTGTAAATTTATTATCAAGTAATCAATCAGTTTTGGAATAGATTCTTTAACTGTTATAGACATTAGATCTATTCTATCAATGAGATGTTGTCTAAAGATCTGAACCTCTAACCAGCAAGTTTCTCTTAGATCAAATTCTTGTTTTAAGAAATCTAGATTTTTAACTTTATTATCAGATATCAGCTGATACCAGTACTTTAGATTATTATCTATAGCTAAATGAGCTCCTTCAGAAGTAGATGACATAAGCATACCCTGAGTATAAATTATAGGAATACAATAAAATTCCATTCCCTATACTTAGGGTGCATGAATATAAAGTTACGATAACTAATAATAATATTTAATGGGTAACAGACCATATGTTTAGGTGTAATAGGTGAAGTACAAAATTCCTTTAGCAACCACAACATGGAGTTATTTATAATCATATTTTTATGTGTTAAGGAGATTTTCATGAAGTGCATACTAATTAGCTCCCAATAATCTTTCCATTTTGCGACATATGACTGATCTATTAATAAAGTAATAACTTTTATAATAGAAGAGATAATATATAAATTAAAGTCTGGAAAAGAAATACCCCTTGAGACCAGCTATTAGTATGTTTCTTTAATGCAATCCTAGGTCTATTAGGTGCCCATAAGAAATTTAACATTAGTGTATTCAGTTTCTTGATAGTTATTTTTGTAGGTGAAAGTATTATTGATTGTATTAAGTATAAAATCTTGGGGAATATTATCATTTTAATAATTGTAAGTCTCTCCTCCATAGTAAAAACATATTATTCCAGGTATTAAAAAGATTTTGTATATTAAGAAAACAGGTATTATAGTTATTATATATAATAGATTTAATATCTTTAGATAGTATTATACCTAAATAAGTTATCTGACCTGAGTTGGGTACATATTTAGTAAAATCACTAATGACAGTATTTTTTGTGTATATATAGGTAGTATTTTAGTTTTTCTTCATTGAATATTAAACCAGAAATACTTTTAAAATTCATCATTTTATCAAATAAAGACTGCATAGAAGAATTAGATCCTGCTGATGTAATTAGAACATCATCTGCAAAAGTTGAATTTTTGATGTTGTATTTTCTTCTATTTCAAAACCCTCTATGTCAGTACTGTTTCTAATCAAATTAGCCCAAGGCTCCATTACTAAAGTGAATAATAGTGGAGAAAGTGGACATCCTTGCTTTGTACCTTTAAGAATGGGTATTTTTGTGAAACATATGTTCCTACCTTAATATAAGCCAGCGTTCCTTTGTATAAATGCTCAATTAAATTTACAAATGCATCAGAGAAATTTGTGCACTTCAGTAAGGTAAACAGATAGTCCCAACTTACTGAATCAAATGCTGAACCTATATCAAGACTAATAAGTGTTAAATCTTTCTTTTTCCTATTTGCAAAATCAATTAATGTTAAAGTTCTTCTTATATTATCAAAAGTATTTCTATTTACAATGAAGCCCGTCTGATCTATGTCTATAATGCGGGGATAATTGTCTTCAATCTATCAGCAAAAATACTCATAAACATTTTATAATCAACATTAAGTAATGAGATGGGTCGATATGAAGAACATCTAGTTGGATCTTTATTAGGTTTTAAAATTGGTGAAATAAATGTATATTGCCAAGATGGGGGGGGGGGTTATTAACTCAGTTTGGGCCAGAATAAAAACCTTATGTATTAATGAATATGTAGTTTTAGAAAGGATTTTATATATCTCTGGTATAATACCATCATTACCCGGTGCTTTGTTTGATTTAAGCTTATTTATTTGTGTAATAACTTTTGTATATGAAATACTCTTGTCCAATAGTTTAATCTGTTGTTTATTAAGCTTTTTATTCATGTTTGTGGTTATAAACTCCTTTATTTTATCTTTAGGTTCCATGTTAATGTTGTTATGGTTAATCTTGTGAAAGTGATTTCTAAATTCATCCAGTATTTCTGGTATACTAGAAACATTCTTCTTTTTCCTTAGAGAAAAGATTTCTTTGATATGGTTTTGTTTATTCAATCTTTTGTTTTATTTTTAAGTCTATGTAAGTATTTGGGGCTTATTGAATAAGACAAAAACTTGTATTTCTCTAAAGTTATTTTAACTTTATGAGTTAAAATTTCTTTGTATTTCTCATTTAGTTTGTTTATTTCTTCAATAACTTTCTTGTCCATAATATTTTCTTTATTATTATGTTTATAAGAGTCTAGTTTACTTTGAATATCTAACAATTCCTTATCCCAAGATTTCCTTTTGTTATTATACCATCTGATACTTTGTCCATATAGATATGATTTTAAGGCATCCCAAACATAGACAATGGAGACTTCAGGAGTATTATTAATGTCTAGAAAATGTTGTACTTCTGAAAGTATATATTCTTTATAGTCTTTTAGCTGAGTTAAGTATGCTGATATCCTTTTGATCTGAACATTATGAGTATTTTTATCATGAATTCAAAAACAATTGAGTTATGATCAGATATAGGACATGAAATGATTTTGGAATTAATTAAATCTGTTACCATCTGGTTAGAAATAAAGACCCTATCTATTTTTGAATAAGTT